>NC_056739.1:197222948-197230448 GCF_019279795.1 Protopterus annectens
AGACATTCGTGAATGGGTGTACCTTCGTTGAAAGTTGTGCGTCAGGGCTGGTAACTCTGCATGTAAAAATCAACTACCAATCATTAGCGGACCAGAGTTCCGTTGTGGCGACCCCTAACCGGGAAAAGCCGAAAGACGCAACAACTGTGAAGTATTTGCCCAGCAAATTGTACTTTAAAGGTGCAGTTGCAGTTAATATTGAGACGGGATATTTAAAAATGTATGTGAACAGGAAGGTCTGCAGAAAGAGTGAATGAAACTGTGTCTTGTCTACTTGCTATTCATTTTTGGCTGTTTCCCCCGGTGTGCACTTGTAGATCTGAACAGCTGTCTCTCTTACTGTGTCGTAGTTGTGCTTTCCTTTCTCTCTGTTTAAATGCACTGGCAGTTTTGTGTGTTCAGTGGCTTCACCTTTCCTTTGATTTAAGAATCCTTTATCACATTTTTTTTTTCACTTTGTATGTGTAAGTTTAGGTTCTTGACTTTTGTATGTACTAAGTAACATCCTTTAGTTGTTGTTGTTTGTTCCCTTCAGGACCTGGATGATCCGCCCCCGACTTCGTATGCCTGGATTTCAGAAAATATAAACACTGGGTCTTGCGAGGATCATTCTAAGAGCTGTCCTGGGCTATCCTGGCCTCCTTTGGCTGCACCATCTGCTGGCTGTCCCTATTCTGCAAATGAGATACTCCAGCCTGAATGCAGTGTTCCAGATGTGACCGCACCACTGGTCACTGAAGAGGAGGTAGTACTTTCCTGCTGTTACTTCCCTTTTACACCCCATCATTCTGTTGGTCTTGTTACAGTTATTTTAAATGTTATTTTTTCTTCCATAAGCTGCTGTTGCAATGAATCCTAGTGCATGTTGTATTTTGTCAAGTTTGGCATGTCTTCTGATAAGCTGTGTATGGAAACGTTTATGTAATATGTTTGCGGAGGTTTTATTTTTTTTGCACTGGTCAGTTTACTCTGCATCTGTTAACACTTTGTTGTATGCATAAGCTTTCTCCTGGCACACTACTTTGATAGATCTTAACATGTTTCTAGCTGAGATAGATTCCTTATGACCTTTCCTAGGTGCTTTTGTTGCTCTTGTAGTGGTTTTATCGCTGGGTAGAAACGTTGGGGCAGAATTAAGGCTGGGGTTTGGTCTTATGGTGGGGGGATGAAAGGGGTGATATTTCTCCAGTGGACATTTCATGGATTTGTAAGTATAACCTGAGACATTGTGTTTTTTTGGTTTAAAAAAAACTGCATAGAGTAGAATATTAGGTGAATTAATTGTGACTTAAATCAATCCTATTTGAAGGCCACTTGTGGCAGCTAGTAATGGTGATACTGTAAGTAACAAGAACCACAGAATGTTGGGGTGCTATAGTAGCAGCTTTGGAAGACACAGGAAGGTACTGCATTCTGCATACAGTGTTAGTTTTGTGATATCTGCTGGGTTGCTTTGTTCACTTTCAGAGCCCAGAATTAAAGGATAACATTGTAGATGGCAATGGTCTAGGGGGGGAAAAATATCCAAACTGCACAACTCTGTTGTATGAGACTTCCAAAAGAGTGGGGGCATTGTACTTGTGAAGTACTATATGGCATGTATCGCTGTGAGGACCTGGTGGACATTAAGTACTGGTGTTGGGCACTGACCTGTACTTGTCCTTTGTCAGTACAGGTTGCAGCGTCTTTGGTGTGCGTTCTGTTTACGTGTACTTGTTCTTGTCCTTTGTCAGGATGGGTTGCAGTGTCTTTGTCGTGCATTCTGTTTCACATGTGTATACAGTTCCTTCCCACTACTGATGCTACTATCACTAGTCATTCGGTTGTCACTAGATGTTTCTGAAAAGGTCACATTTTTGTCATGGCTTGTTCCTTCTAGCCTTTGATGCTCATAAGTGCTGAAAAGGTGTCACTGCAGTCAGCATTTTGATTGGCTTTGAGAGCTGTGTAGTTCAAAAAGATCTGCCCAAGTCTGCCTCCTAATGACTTTTGCAGACTCACTGCAGAGCTGTTTGGTAAGGAAGGAGGCCCTATCCAAGCAATTACCTGTCCTGGGTTTAACATCCTTAACAAAAAAAAAAATACACATAAGGGGGGAAAAACTACATTTGAAAGGGCCAAAGGCAGGTTAGTAACAAAATAAGTATAACTCTGAATTAAGTACACCTTTTGGTCTGGAATTATGTATATATTAAATCACTGAAATTTGGCAGTTGTGATTTGTGCATTCACCCTGTAACCCCTCTACATCCTTTAGTGATGGCCTTTGTTACCGCCTGCCAAAGGACAATACTTTGTTTCCTTCCTGCTGCCTCTTTTGCTTTTTTTTTTTTAGTCTGCCGCTTCAGCATTTGAAAGTTGATGTGCTGTCCAAACAGATCTGCCCACTGGGAGAGTTACTACTTCTGGACTGGACATTTATCTCCACCTTCTAGCTGTATTTTATACCCAGGCTGAGTTCTTTCCTGTCTGCAGTAGAGACCTCTGCTTTCCCATTTTAACAGTACCAAACCAATGTTCTGTAGCACCTTCCCTTTCTTTTTTCATTCTAGGATGTTCCTCCTTTCCAGCACCATGTATTAAATGCTTGTAGTGTGAAATTGAAGTAGTTTTGTTTAGTTTCTCGGGCACCGATGGTGATTGTCTGTGTAGTGTGTTCTTCCTTTTATGAATTAACTGATTTGCCTTTGTGCATCAGCTACTACTACCACCTCTCAAAAAAAAAAAAAAAAAAAAAAAAAGGAAAAGCCTTTTTTTTTTCTCTCTGTCCTTCCAACCTTGTGAAACCTGATGTTTTCACGCCCCCCCCCTCTCTGAAAAATAGGGACACTTCCCCAAAAAATGAAAATTTGCATGCTGTTATAAGATATGAATTTAGAAGAGAGAAGTATTTTCATGATCACTATTGTTTTTGAGTATTTTTAAAACATTAAAATTTTCATTTCTCTGTTTTGTTGGCCTTTTCTAATTCTGTGTGCCTTCAAATTACCTTGCAGAGTGGCAAATTACCAGGGACCTGTTTTTTCATAGTTTTTTTGTTGTTGTTTAATGTGCATTTATAGGTTCATAGGAGGTTACTAGGCTAACAGCCCTAGAGCCCTTACATGCTCTAGCCATGTTTGTCCTGGGTTGCCCCAATTGTTGGTGGTTAGGTGAGTGAAGTTTGCAGAGGTAAGGGTCTATGGTAGTTAATACTGGCTTCCTCTGTCTGGGAGGGACATAGGCAGGAGTGAATTTGAAGTCACCTATCCATTGATCTTGGTTGCGTTTTGAAGAGGGTCAGGGAGGATCTCTGTCGCATTTGATCTACGTTTATTGTGCTTTTACATTAAAAAAAATCCAGGATAATCAATTTTGTAGCAGAAGGTGTTTACCTGGTCTCTCTGAGTTGGGAAGTACTCCAGGGAGCTCAAAGTGTAGTTGTTCATTGGCTAGAGGGCATAGGAGTCAGTTTTCAAGCTTTTCTACTGTAGATCGCATTGTGTGGAAACAACATTTGAGCAGATGGCTTGAACATCGAATAGCACTGCCATGTCCTAGCATTATATATCACTTTGCCCTTAATTGGAAACTACCTTATGAGACCCCTGTTAAAAGTCCGTCCTTAATCCTAAACGGCCTACTTTTTTACAGGTTCAGACAACATGGATATGTAATTTCCAAATGTCTCTGTGGCCAGCTTAGTAGATTTGGGCATCCTAAGGCAATGTAGCAGTTGTCTCGTGATTTCATCCTGTTAACACTGTAGGCAAGAGATGAAAATGCACAACTTTCTTAGAAGCAAAAATCTTGTATACAAATGAGGTTGTTAGGAATACCAAGACTGCACCCCCCGTCTTACACACACATACAGACTGATCCTCTTATGATGAGGTGCTTAAAAGGAGCATTTCCAAATATCAAAGACCTCCAAAGCCACGTAAAGGCAGCACTGCTGCTCAGAAATCACTGTAATTAAAACACACACCGAAAGCAACACCAAACATCTCTGATTAGCCTAAACCCAGTGGTCCCCATGAGCAAAGCCCATAAGGCAAGTATATACTTTACTTAATACTCCTGTCATTGGGAGACTCCCTTGTATGACACACAGATGCCCCACTCACCAGGTAAGGAGAAGATGAGTGTTAGTTGCTTATCTGGAGCTATGATTCACAGTATCACTAGAGTACTGTGATTACTGCACCCTGTGTACCAGTGGGATTCTGTTGTAGTCAGTGCTGGTATAAATGACCTGAGACATACCATAGTGGACTATATGAACAGAGACATAATAGATCTCTCTGAATGTGTTACAGATAGATATGAGCCTTGCACTGAGAAACATTCTACCTTTACCAATGATGATGGCACAGTATGAACCTAAAATGATTGCTTTTAATAATTGGCTTAGTTTCTGGTGCTACTCCAGGGGATCCAGTATCTGTCAGCATGGGAAGACATGGTCAGAAAACCAAGTTGCTTTGCGAAGGATGGACTGCACCTGCACCCCCCTCCCCCCCAGACTTTTTGGTATTGGCTAAAGCTTTACTCCCTTAAAGCCTTTTTAAGACACAACTGCCAACATAGTGAAAAAGTCTACAAGCAACCTGAAGGTGTTACTGCTCAATGCTTGGCGCCTGAAAACAAATCCACATTCACTCTGAAGAATGTAGACGTGGTCTGTGGCCGAGACTTGGTTAAAAGCTGTAGAAAGTAATCTGGCACTGCAAGGCTACAGTACTTTCCACACACCTAGACGAACAACAGTACAGACTAATGCCGAAGGTGGATGTGTGTCTGTCTACATTAGCAACAAACATACCTCTAGGTTGTTTAAACAAGATGATACCATAGAAATCGTCCAGGTACAGCTTACCATAGATAAAGGTCCCTCACCATTTCATGTCTAGCTGTAGGTGACCATCTTTGCCCCTGGAGTCTCGCGACTCTTACTTAAACCTACTAGACGTGCTCTTCACCCAATCAAACACCCTATTCGTGGATGACTTTAATTATCCCTCTATAGACTGGGAAAGCTACAGTGCCTTAATCTCATAGGTACAAAACTTCCTGGATTTTAACACAACACCCAGAAACAGAACACTTCAAGCAGAGGATCGGATCAGACATATACTGGGTTCTGGTCCTCACCAACATGGGAGAGCATTGCTTTTCACCCAGCACCCCCTGTGTTGTGTCCTCACTAATCTGATTTGATCATGAGGCTGTTTTATTTGAAGTAGAAATCAACCTGAAAATCAAGCTTAAACAGTAACAGGAACTATTCAAAGGGAGACTAATTCATATTGAGTGACCTTTTGTCAAAATGAAAGGCTTTCCCAAACCCCAGGACCACAGCTACCTATGCAGATTTATTATTCAGAGTCCCTATACAAACACGTAAATGGCTGCAATAGAGCCTGATGCACCCATCAGAAATAAACCCAAAACAAATGCCAAAAACAAACCCCACTAGTGGAATCCTCACCTAAAACAGGGTATATAATAAAAGAACAACACTTGTGGCCAAAATCTAGAAGAGCATCTCCCTTCAAGGCTAGTGTTCTTTTATAAAACTAAATAAGACACTAAGGCCATCAAGGCCAGCTCCAAGGTCAGGATAACCTTGCAGGCTAAAGACGATCACATCTTTAGCTATATCCGGAACCTTAGAGGGTAACACAGCAGTGTGGTGAACGGTACCAACTTCATCAGTCAGGGTGACCTAGCAAATCTACTAACTGATAAATTCAGTTCAAACTTTACCCACCACTCCTCTTCCAGCCCCACCAGCTGAAATTCCCCTCTACAGCGGCAGACCATCAACTGACCTGAGGAACTACAGAGTCATCGGCCTAACAAACCTAGTATGCAGAGCCATGGAATTATCATGGAAGTTGCCGATAACCTACAAACACTGGACCCATCCCATTTTGACTTTAAGGGTAGGTCATGTCTGTGTAACCTACTTAACTTCTTTGAGAGGGTAATAAAAATTATAAATTAATCCGTACCACAAACTGGGTTGCCTTACTAAGAAACAAAAAGAAAAGATGACCCACAAATTTACTGCTGTCTCGGAATCCGGCTTTATTAATTCACAAAATAGCCAAGTAGACTCTGCGCTCACTAACTGTTCAACACCATTTAAATGGTAAATAAAAATCACATGGAAATGTAAGTAAGTGATTGAGGAAGCAGTGCAGTAAAACCAATACAATAAAAAATGCAGTTCAGTAGACCTCCGTGAGTTAACCCTTTAAACACAATGTAAAATTGAATACTCGTAAATTAAAAAGTAAACTTTAAAAATTGTGGGTGCAGTGTAAAATGGTAAACCCAGATGATGTATAGAAAGAAATAATTAAAATTATTTGTGTACCCTATGTTCTTTTTTAAAAATTGTTAATTTATGAAAGGTTTTTATTGGACTCAAGTTTTTTTTTAAACAGAAGTGTTGACCAATGTTGCCCTTAATTTTAGAATACTTGCAATAGAGCAACACTCATTTTATACCGGGGTATTTCATAGGATTGAGTCTGTTGGCACGTTGTGTCCTTCACTTCCAAAAGTGTACCCACCTCATTGTCACATGCTTTATCTATAATGAAAAAAAAAAGAAACTGCTTAAAGTTCTTACATTTCAAACTATGTAAATAAAGTGCATTAGTAGTCTTTTTATTCCTGACGTCCTCGATATGTTCTACGATTCTCACCATTAGTTTACTCGTAGTTTTACGTACGTAAAATGCCAGACATCCCATACAGGTTGCTATGTAAACATTTTAGATCTATGGCTAAACTCATTGCTGTTTTGTTTTTCAAGTAATCCTTTTAAATTGTTACCACTACTGAAAGCGAATTGTGTTTTCATTCCTAATGTTTCTTTCATTTCAGCAGAAAACACCAAGTCCCAACTTGTGTTTTAAGTATAGATGTCAAAAGAGGTGCATCTTTATTTATATCGAAGCACCCTCGCACCACTTTTGGTTATATTAAAGTGTTGCTCTGCCTCCATCCTTTAAAGGAGGGAAACTGTTCCTAATCTCACTGATTTTCTTCGAGAGGGTCATTAAGGCAGTGGACTAGGGTTAAACGGTGCTTACTGTGCATCTTGACCTGGCTAAGGCTTTCAATACAGTGTCCCACTCTGGCATTGTTGACAAGCTGTCCGAGTTGGGAGTAGATTCTTGCATAACTTGCTGGATTGCTTGCTGGCTGGCTCGCATGCTGGGCCCAACAAGTCAGGATTGGAGAGACCACCTCCACCAGGAGTCCTGCCATCAGTGGAGTACCCCAAGGCTCCATGCTGTTCCCGGTTCTGTTTGACATCTAATTTTTGGAAGTAAAGGCTAACTTTCAAGGCCTCTGTCTTACCAAGTTTGCAGGGGACTGCAGATTAGAAGCTGTTGTAGATTCCTCCAAGACAGCATCTTGCCAGTGGGTTTAACACAGACAAATCACTGTTGCCAAAGCCGTGGCCTAAAATTCCATCCCAAAGAATGCATTGTAATGTCC
>NC_056739.1:197235448-197277948 GCF_019279795.1 Protopterus annectens
TGTTTTACGGATTCTTTCTTAGCTGACCACAGGGCAGTGAATCTTCTCAGATTGAAGTAACACTTTTGTGTTGGTCACCTGTAAGTGTAGGTTGTTGCCCAGAGCATGTTTGCAGTTTACTTGGTAGCATCCAACCAAAAGTAGTTGTCATTGACACATGTAGTGAGGATAATGTGTCCATTTGTAACATTGGAATAGAGCTCTGATAGTGAAATCTTCCATTATTTTTAATTTCATTTTAAGAAGCCATGGTAGTGCAGTGGTAGCATTGTCGCCTCACAGCAAGATGTTCTCCCATTCGATTCTTGGCTGGAGTGCCTTCTGTGTGGCATGTCCTCCCTGTGGTCGAGTGGCGTTCGAAAGACGTGTGAATGGGCGTACCTTTGTTGAAGGTTGGGCATTGGGCTGGCACCTCGGCACCATAAAAATCTACTGCCAGTCATTAGCGGACCGGAGTTCCGCTGTGGCGACCCTTAAACAGGGAAAAGCCGAAAAGAAGAACAACCAAAAAAAGGTGTCTCTTGCTGCTAGAGCAGAGCAACAGTTATTTGTTCTGCCATCAGTGCAATAAAATGTTCACTTTAAGTGCCTCCATCACATTTTTTAAAGGATCCATCATTAAACACAAGTAGTTTTAAAGGTATGTAGCAATGAGGAAATTCCAGTGTGTGTGTTCTGACTTCATTTTGCTCCACTTTGTTTTCATGTTCATTATTGTGTGCAGACAGTTTGAGACCTGCTTCAGGGGGGTGCTGTTTAGGTAAAATTTCATAATCCGCTTTAAGGTTCTGGAGTCTCAAAGGGTTATGTAAGTAAGGGTTTGCAGGGAAATGAATCCTTCTGCATCAGAGGGTGTAGGAGCTTATTCCCCTTTGTCATATCGGACTTTAGTTTTTTGTTTTTCTTCCACTAGGTGTCGAGCAGTGAATTTTTCAGTGCTGGTCGGGAAACCATTAGTATGTAAAAGGGTGTAGCTGAATATTTTCTGAACTTATCTAACAGCAAGGACAATGCCAGCAGCTTCAAGATATTGTGTTAATCCACAATCAAGAAGGAACCACTCCAAGCTGGAAGCTGAAAAAGACTTTATTAAGACAAAGAATGCATATAAAATATGTTGTGTTCATCCTGAATCTCGGGACTTCGTCAGAGCTATGTTAATCCACCGAAGTGTACGTACATTGTTTATCCTATCCATCCACCAGTCGCAGTACAACTTCCAGTTAAAAGACATACCTCGGATTAAATCCTTTCACACTCTAATACATAATAGTTGGTATGAATGATTACATACACATTATATGTACTACATATAAAGTCAGACCATATGTGATTTATACTTTAAAAATATTCCCTATCAACACCATCCCATTTAATCTGGAATAGTTGTACGCATTCAGTTTTATTTGCCATTTTAGTTCTGTAAACTCCAGATCATTTCATGGGCCACCCTTCAGATTCTTGCACCTTGAAATGTCATACATATGTTCGTATATACGCTCTTTAAATTTTCGTATAGTGTTTTCCTATATAAAAACTCAAACATTTTTGACTTAATGTTAAATAACAGTACCATTCTTATTATAATTGTAGTGAATTCTAGCTGTAATTGTTACATTATTCAATTACGCTACTTTCCCCACCTTCAAATATTGACATTGTAAACAGCAACCACAGTTAAAGGTACCTCTCTTATTTTACGTATCCCCTCACTAAAATTCACATTCTACTCAAGTAATGCTTCTATAGATTTATCTCTTGTAAACTACTCTAGGGTTTTGATCTTATGCCCCACTAACATCATTATTGGTGGAAAAAAATCCTCCAGTTTTTTTCAATAATCCTGTCTGATAGCTCCACTAGCCAAAGTAAAGGGCAGTACAAAGAACTGCGTTAATTCATAGTTGTCAGTATTAATTTCTCACTGTTTTGCCCACTAGAAAAAATGGGCATATAAATCTCTCCCTCTAACTACTACATTATAGATGTTGGCAAAAAACTGTACGGGGTATCTCTTGCCTTGAACATCTATACCATTTTTCATCACTCCAGTTAAAAAGAAATTAAAGTCTGATACCATCTTCACTATGTGTACTAATTGACCTTTATCAGTAGTCTTTTTCTGGAAAACTGGGTGCCAGCTGGTCTAATGTAGTAGTGCATTAGATTAAGTGGGTTTCAGTAAAAATATTTGAGGTTAACTCAGTGCCATTCTTATTGTTAGTAATTTCTACATCTAGGTATTTAGTTTTATCATAACCAATAGTATGAGTAAATTTTAAACCAGCAGCTGTAAAATTAATATAATGAGTAATTTCATCCAGAGTACTAGTAATCTCATTCCACAAAGTAAGAATAGGGTCCAAAAAAGTGCACATAAAAGGCAGAAATCTTTAACTATACTCTTAAATAATTATATATATATATATATATATATATATATATATATATATATATATATATATATATATATATATATGCTTTGCACCATAAATATATTGGCAAATAGGAACACATGCCATCTCCATTGCTATACCTTTTTTTCTGTTAGGAAAGAAAGAAAAATGCTGTCCTTCAAAATTAAAATCTAATTGTGCCAAAAAAACAACTTCCATCAAAGTAGTTTAAAACATTTTAATGTCATTTTGGGTTCAGACTGTATTCTCTATTAAAAATTCATTGTACGTTGCCAGACCCTCCTCACGTGGAATAATGCTAAATAACTCCATAACATCAGTAGTGCAAAAAATAACTCTAGGATTATATTTCACTCTCCTCAGTTTAAAAGTCCCATGAATCTCTGTAAATGCTCAAATTAAGTTAAAACATTTTTTTACTTTTAATATCAATATATTTCATGGGTGGGGTTCTAGACCTACCATTATTAACAGTAATCCTAAATGGTGGGTCTTCCTAACATTTATGAATTTTAGGTATTCTAACTATATACAGGGCACAACTGGAAATGGAATACTCAAATAAGAATAAACGTATTTTGTAATCTGCCTTTGAGGGGAAAAAAAATCCTTTGCTGTAAAATTAATCTTGTGTAGAAATATTTTATACAGTAATCAAAACTTCTTTGTAAACATCGTTGCCTAACCATTCATTCTATTCAAATAGTCATTCTTCTTCATAATTACTACCCCCCACCACCCTTGTCTGTTTTAATAACTTTTAAATTCTTAAAAACATACCATTTCTTAACTTGTTATCTATCAAATTATATTCTCCACATCCCCACCTCTCACATATTTTCAGATGAAATCAACAAAGGGTGCAAAGTTCGGGGGGGGTTGAACATTGCAATGACGTAAAGAAGAATTCACATACACAAGAGCTCCCCCCTTCCTTAAATAATAATTGCAAGTTCATTTTTCTAATAAATAACTTGAGGTCAGTAACTGTCTCAACAGTGTTCGCTGTTTGTGCCGATAAACAGACCACTAAGATCCAGCAATAAAAATCACTTGCAGATCACTAAAGCCAATAACTCTGCTGGTGAAGCACTGTTCTCTTGCACCATAGCCAAATTATGGAACTCCCTCCCACCCACAATTACCTCCATACCATCATGCACCCACTTCAAAACTTTACTAAAAGCGCACCTAAAAACATGCTGGCTATATCACTCTAATATCACCCTCCCCATCCAGCCACTACCTTTCTTTCCACTCCACTAACTACCTTGATTATAGCAAGCTCAGAAGCCAGAACTACTTCTTGTAGCATTTGTTAATGTCTGTTATGTACTTGACAGATAAAGATTCTAGTTGTCTACTGATGTACTATGTTCTTCATCTGTAAATTTGTTGTAAGTAATTGCTATGTAAATTGTTAATCGCTATGTAATCCAATGTAACTACTGTCTGTTTATTTTAACTGTGGAGCTTTTCTCCCCGGGCCTCTGCTGAAAATGGACCTTTCCCGGTCAACAAATATAAATACAAAATTCAGACCTTTGGATGATAATTCAGCTACTTCAGAGCTCAATAAACGGTCACTATAATTGTATAATCTTAAGTCACCTTTTTTATTCATTGTATGTCCAAACTGTCCACTGCAATAATGGCAATAAGTTATTGTGCAAGTCTGACTTCTTGACCAGTCCCTTAGTGTATTTCCAGTATCGTAGACCTTTTGGTACTTGCTTCACCTTGATTGATTCCAAAAAAATGCAGATTTTCCATTTGAAATTTCCAATATTTTCCTAGTATTTTCTCAAACCTGTCTCAAGGGCTGCTTAAGTGACCCAGATGCCTTAGGTAGGCCTATCCATAAAATCACCCATCCTGTTATCAAACCAACAGTGTATACAGCTCGGTGTTCTGTGTACTCCACTTCCTTTATTTGGTCCCCTCCCACCGTAACACTCGGTTCCACTCGGTCACACATTAACTGCTCCTCCATACTGGTGTACGTTGCCTCAATGGGGGCAAATCATCTGACAAATCACTTTTGAATAAATAAGTCTGAGACCCCACAGTGATTCAGTTCTTTGGGAAACTTGAAATTTGCTGGGTGAGCAATGGCAGTAATTGGGTCAGATTACCCAAGCTGTGCTTTTAACTTGTCTGTAATGACTTTTGAAGGCAGCAAAGAGGAATCTCCATCAACAGACGATGTCATAATGACTGAATAGCCGATGCAATGAGAACAAACTAGGAACCCAGACGATAAATCAGTAAAATAATTACTCCAAGCTGGAATCCTAAAAAAGACTTTTTGTTAAAACAAAAAAATAGTGTTTTCATCCCGAATCTCAGGACTTTAGAACTATGTTAACCTGGCAAAGCATACTATTCAGGTACATTGCTTACACTGTCCGGCCACTAATTGTAATCCAACATCCAATTAAAAAGAAATGCCTCAAATAAAATCCCGTTACACTCGAATACACAATGATAAGGTGTAAATGATTACAAATCAATACACTAGCAAGATGTTCTGAAATAGAGTACATATACTTCCTCTGTATTGTTTGCTGAAGGACTCTAAGGAATTTGGGCTATAGTTTCTCAAAATGTTGATTAAATTCTCTTTTGAGAAGAGGGACCAGCAGGGTCACAGTCTAAACAATATTAACCATTCCATAAGAATAGATTTAACAAGGAGCAGTAGTGTCCAACTCTTTGCATTGGGATTTTTTTTTTGTTTGAGTTGTGTGGCAGTATGTCTTCTGCAGAGGTAGTAGAGAATGGACCCTCAAACTGCTACATAGAGCTGAATATTTGTTTCTGTATGTGTTTCTTAATTTTGTTGGTGGATTACAGCAATACGTTTTTCATCCACAAGCTCAGTCAGATACTGCAGGTAACAGTGGAGTAGAATATGTGGGTTAAGTACAGGTATAACAAAAATCAGAGCTACGTGTACTGAGTGAGACTATTGCCAGTCTTTGTGTGTATATGTGTGTGTGCATGCCTTGGGGGGGGGATTAATAGAGGACTTCCTAGGGCAGGCTCTGTATTTGTCTGTATCACTGGCAGATGCATGCTTATTAGCCATGTGTACCTAACTGAAACTCTGTTTCTGACCACCAAAATGATTAACTCACATCTGTGACCCTGTGAGGGGCTCCATTTTCTGGTGTTTGCAGCTTTACATCTGGACATTTGCAAGTATCCAGTTTGAAATTCTGGCATTACTGCTGTGATCCTATCCCCTTCCCATCCCCCCAGCACTGTTGCTATTCCCTAGAGTGAAGACTTGCTCATTGTTTTACAGATATTTTGCATTTCTACCTCACATTTTAATGTGAATGGGCCTATGTTATTAACCATGCTACTGTCTGAACTTTTTTTTTTTTTTGCATATATGGTTGGTTTCATCTGGCCTAGAGTCATTTGTGTGGAAGTCTTTGAGATTTCAAAATATTTCTTAACGTTGACAGATTTTAGGTTTGTATTGCATATGCTGTATGGTTAGGTGCTAGTGATAAAGCTTTGGTGTGCAACACTGAAAACTTGTGTGTGGACGAAGAAGCAGGCCAGAGTTGCGTTACCTGGAAAGGTTTACACACACACACACACACTCCATAAAATATTTCTTTAGGATGTTCTTCACTGTACAAGATCCTAAAGATTATTATGAAAGTCCTCCCCCAGCTTTACAGTCTTTGCTATTTATTTTTGTTTATTCATGTAATTACATTATTACTTTGTAGATGGGCACACTAATCTTTATACCACTTTTCACACACGACCAAAGCTCACTGAGGAACACAAATAGAAAAACACAGTAATATACAGTGTCAGGGCAGAATAACGCATTGAAATTATCACCAGAAGTCAGTAGTGATTAACTCATTGCTCTGACAAAAACAATATGCAAGTATATATGCATATACACATGCATAATGCACAGGCACTGAACCTATGGAGAAAGATGAGGAGGTGATAAATTTGCATTACTGTCTGTGCATTGTGTCTGTAAATGTCTTACACTGGTGTATATGTAAATGTGCGTATATAAAAGTACATTATATATACATAAGTATGTATATATTATGTGTGTATATATTATTTGTATGTACATATATATGTGTGTGTGTGTGTGTGTGTGTGTGTGTGTATATATATATATATATATATATATATATATATATATATATATATATATATATATATATATATATATATATATACACACACACACATGGGTACCTATCAAACCATTGACAACTTAAAATGACTAAACCGACTCCACCGACAACTGAATTAACCGACAGCGCAAAAACGGACGTTTACAAGGTAAGGGGTGTAAATTCGCTACTCCAGCCTACCATGGTTTAGGAAGGGTGGCAGTGTCATGCACACCATGGTAGGCTTGAGTAGCGAATTTACACCCCTTACCTTGTAAACGTCTGTTTTTGTGCTGTCGGTTAATTCAGTTGTCGGTGGAGTCGGTTTCGTTATTTTAAGTTGTTGATGGTTTGATAGGTACCCATATATATATGTATATATATATATATATATATATATATATATACATACACACATATATATATATATATATATATATATATATATATATATATATATATATATATATATATATGGGTTCATATTAGAACGTCGACAACTGACTATGTCGACAAGTAGCCCTGCAGCACGAATTAAACGAAACCTCACAGCATCGACATTTTAAATAACCGACACTTACTCCATCGAGACGACTTCACCGACAATCCACTATACCGACAACGCGCTACACCCACATCCAATATTACAGGTAAAGGGTATTAACATATGTTGAGTGGGGGATGTAGTTATAATGTCAGACTGAGTGACATAAGTTTATAAATACATCCCCTACCTCACATATGTTAATACCCGTTACCTGTAATACGCGATGTTGGTGTAGAGCGTTGTCGATGGAGTAAGTGTCGGTTATTTAAAATGTCGATGCTGTGAGGTTTCGTTTAATTCGTGCTGCAGGGCTACTTGTCGACATAGTCAGTTGTCGACGTTCTAATATGAACCCATATATATATATGTATATACATGCATAGATATAAATTATATATAAAAATCTGTCTCCAAATTGTTCTGTTACAGAAGAAGAGTGTTTTATGATGCCATTTGACTTGCTGACGTGCAGTAAATCCATCAGTAATGGGTCAAACTTGCTGATGTGCAGTAGGTCGAAGGATGCCTTGTATGCCAGAGACCACTCGCCTCTTACCAGTCTGTAGTATACAGAGTCCAGTGACAGGGCATTGAGTCAATCCAAGTAGGACATGTTGTTTAGGTCTTTGTCCTTTTTAGTAAAGTATCTCTGTTGGTATTCCAGTTGTTGCATGTGCCTGAACAGATGCATGCCCAAGACGGCATTATTTTCAATGATTGGCCTAATGAGGGCTTAGTAAAGGGGGACACTGCCATCCCTATTGTGTGTAAGCTGTGTGATATTAACTTATGACAGTAGACGCATGTTGGTCAAAAGTCAGGTCACAGTCCACATAAGTTCCCAAATCCAGAACAATTTGGTCATCTCTTATAGGTGTATCGTCAGTGGTAGCTCCCTGGAGTAGATGACTGCTCAAAGGATACAGTAATGCATATTTTTTTTTTTGTAGTTCTAGCCCATGATTTTGGCACGAGTTCTTTGAGATAAACCTTCCTGCAAGATGGCCAAGTCATTTGGGGATTCATTGACTGCTTCTAGCTTTCAGTCATCTGCAGACTTAGTCAGGCAGAGCCCTTTGGTGTTTGCTTTTACTTTGGAAACTTTAGGTGCCAAATAGGAGAAGTACCAGTACGGAACCCGGGGAGTGACTACTGACTGGTCTCTTTGTGGAGGTAATGTTTCTTATTTTGAATCTGTGAGACAGTTGGATTCAGCGGATGACATAGGTGGTTATTCAATTTATTTAGCTTTGTTAATGTGTCTGGGTGGGTAATCATCAAAAGCGCTGGCTTAGGTCTAGGTATCCGGTATGTACCATCTTGGCTTCACCTGTTGCTTTTGTGACCTTGTCAAAACATTGCAATAGGTTGATTAAACTGAGATGAACCCTTTGTTTTGGGGTTCCTTGTATTTTCACTAATTCCATGACTTTGCATATGAGGCTGGTCAGCTTTGCATATGAGGCTGGTCAGACTTGCGGGCCTATAATTTCCTGGGTCAGTAG
Organism: Protopterus annectens; assembly: GCF_019279795.1. Lineage (NCBI taxonomy): Eukaryota > Metazoa > Chordata > Ceratodontiformes > Protopteridae > Protopterus > Protopterus annectens. The sequence continues at coordinate 197,244,084 of NC_056739.1, forward strand.
AAGGCCCTCCCTTGTGCAGGGGAATGATTGTTGCTGATCTCCATCCATTTTGTATAAAAACCTGTATGGAAGCGGAGACTGAACAGTGTTAAGGTTGTGGCCAATCATGCTTCATGCTATTTAAGATTCATTCACTGATATTTTTAGGGCCCATTGATGCAATAGTTTTTGCTTTTGATAGCACTTTTAGGACTTGGTCTTTGTGGTAGCTGGAAGCAAGTCAAATTCAGGTACGTCTTGAGGGACAGATTGAGGGGAGAAGGTTAAAGTTGCAGCAAACCTCTTGGCCAATAAATTTAGTTCTATCTTCAGCCTCATTGTAGGTAACATTTACAGTCGGCTCAATGCATTGCTGCGTTGTGCTTTTGAGATTACCAACATAACTAAAAATGTCTTTTGATTATCTTTGGCTTGGATAACTGTTTTAGCCTCATACTTGGCTTTGGTTTGTTTTAGTAAGCTCCTGAGATTTAAGTGACAAGGGATCTAACATTATGATCTTTAAATCCTGACTTCTCCGTGTGGCTGCTGAACGTTCCTGGCCGTATTTTTCTGCATTTTACTCTCCAACCTTCTTCGCCTAATTTTCCTATCGGTAGTGCCCTGCTGGACAACCAAGACCAACAAAGTACATCTATCACACCCCGCTTGCCTATCTCCCAGCTGGAAAATGAAGCTACTTCTAGAACTTGAACTACAAGGAAATTAAAAGAAAGTATGCTAATGCTGCTCTAACCCCTTAAATTGTTTATAATAAGGCTGTCTAGCCTGTAGGATTTTCAATATAGCTATCCCTGCCAGAACAGCCAGCAGCCACATCCCTCTTTTGTTTCTGTACCCCCCGACCTACCTTCTAGCCTCCTAGTTTCAAACTCTTCCAAGCTCTCCCCCATTGTTCTCTACCTTCCAGCCTCCTAAAGTGGTTCCCTTTCAAATATTACAGGAACGACCACTAGAGGGCAGTCTTTACCCACCACCGACGTCTTATTTCTTTTTCTTCTGGTAGACATACAAAAGGTAGTTATTTTCACTCACCTCCTCCTAACTTCCAATCTATTCTGTGAACACATAATATCCTTCCCCCGAACCAGTCATCGTAACCATCCCTCTATCCTCCTTTGCTTACCTTCCTTTATACTTGCCTTCCTCCACACTGATTGATTGTTCTCTCACCATCCTGTTTGTTACTTCTTTTGGGTCACATCACTCACCTACCACCAATTCCCACCCACCCCCAGGGTCCCTGCATTTATACTTGTTTAGTCACTCCCATCTCTCATACAGCCCAATCAAATCCTCTTCTAAATCTCCTCCCCCACCAAAAGTATTAAAAAGGCTATCCTCTCTCACTAAATCCCAGATACACCCTTAAACTATAACCCAGCAACCTAAACTAAGCTCAAAGTAAAATATACCCCACCATCCATATTTTAAAAACAACAATGTCCTTCAAAACTCAATCCATCCTTATACAAACAACCCTGTCCTACCTAAACTATCTAACCCAACCTACAAATTTAAAACACAACACCCAGTTCCATACCACTTCATCTATTCTCAACAACGACAGACAGGACTCCATCTATATATCCCCTTGTCTCTTTCCCCTCAACAACTATATGTTCTTCCCCTATAGAGTCCTAACCAAAAATGCACCTATAAACTATTTCAGCCAAATACCCACAGATATCTCTCACTGCATCAGCCGATGCTACCTCGGACAATCTCTCTCTCAAACGTGTAGCTCTATCCTCCTCTCTGGAGACATCCACCCTAATCCCAGCCCCTCTTCCTGTTCAGATCCAACTCCTCCACCCATTTCTTCAGCCATTAAATCCCTTCACTTTGCTGCGCTAAATGCTCAAAGCATTTGTAGTAAAATCCCAAGCCTACAAGCCTGGCTCCTACATAATCAACCAGATATTCTCTCAATCTCAGAAACCTGGTTTAAGCCTCAAGATTCAGAACTGTTTCCACCCAACTACCATATACTAAGAAATGACAGAACTCCTAGAAAAGGTGTTGGGGTTGCAATGTTATACTCTGCCTCCCTCCTTGTCACTCCCCTTACCAAACCCCTCCCTAGTTTAGGTAAAGCAGAATTGATACCTGCCCTATTACACCTAAACAAGCATAAACTCATATTTCTCCTCTCTCTATATATCCCCCCTGGTGATATCTCAACCCTCGAAGACGTTCTGTCCTGGGTCTCCTCTGATATCACTCACAAAACCATTATCCTGGGTGATGTTAACATAAACTGGGACACAATCCTAGCTCTCACAAACTCATTTAACATTAACTCGGTGAAATTATATAAGTTAATCAGTCTCTCACCACCAGACCCACAAAAAACTCGACCAATGGAAGTATCTTAGACTGGATCTTAGTATCCCATCCTCAAAATTTCTCTGACAGTGGCATTCTTCCAGACCCACTAGCTGACCACTTCCCCACATTCGCTCATCGTCTCCCCTCTTCTGTCCAATTTACCCATTCCTATATTACCACTCGCTGCCTAAAAAACTTCAACCTAGACATTCACTTTTATACACTAAAAACCACAAACTGGAACCCTCCAAAAGACCCTTCCACTCGACACGGCCCTTACCTACTTTTAACACCACCTTTTATAAACCCACTAAACTCATTTGCCCCACTAAAACCGAAGCGGATTAAGAGTAATCCAGTCCCATGACTAGCTAAAAACACTTTGCAACTCTGTGACAGAACCTGGGCACGTTATCAAAAAAATAAAACAATCGCCATCCTCACCGAATATAAAAGCCTACGTAACAAAGTGCTACTGATCGCAGATCATACTTTAGCACCCTCCAAACTAACCACAGTACCAAGCCCAAACGTTTCTGGGAAGGAATCTCATCTCTCCTCAACCCAGGCAAAACTGAAAACCCATGTCCTAACCTAAATGCATCTGATATGGACTTGGCAAACTGATTTAACACCTTTTTCATAAATACCATCAACAAACTAACATCCACTTTCACTACTAACTCAGTAACTCATCCCCAGCCCACCTCTCCCTCCCCAAGCACCTCCACTCCACAACCCCCACCTTTTTCTATCCGTCCCATTTCTATTTGTACCATCAAAAAACTTCTTAAAATAAAACCAGGCTCAAATGCCCCCCGATGAAATCCCCTCCTTTTTTAAAAGCAGCTTCTGAAGGAATTGCCCTCCCTATTACCATACTTATCAGTCGTTCCATCTCAGAGAGTCACTTCCCCCAACTTTGGAAGAAAGCTTTCATTATACCTCTCCACAAAGGCGGTAACAATAATGACATTCCAAACTTGGCCAATCGCTGTCCTGTCCCCTATTTTTAAACTACTTGAAAAGTGTGTACATAAACAACTTCTACCCTATCTTATCAATAACCAACTTTTAACCCCCACACAACATGGTTTTCGACCAGGCCATAGTACCTCCACAGCCCTCCTCTCCTTCCTTGAAACAATCAATAAAAGCCCGTGACTCAAGTCACTTCGTATCCTCTCTTCTCCTAGACCTCTCCAAGGCATTCAATCCTATTTCCCATACCCTACTCCTCACCAGACTCACTAAACTAAACCTATCCCCTTCCTCCATCCAGTGGTTCCCAAGCTACCTCACAGATAGACAACAAGCAGTAAAATGGAATAAGGCCTCCTCACCCTTCCTCAATACACCAACAGGCGTCCCCACAAGGCTCCATTCATGGCCCCCTATTATTCAACATATTCATCAACGATTTCCATCAAGCCATCCCCAATTCCACTCATTCAATATGCAGATGACTCTACTATAATCTCTTCCTCCCCCTCCCTCACAAATATCATGCATCTCACTCAAGTCGCATTCTCTGCAACTGAGCAATGGATGCTGGATAACCATCTGGCTCTAAATGCTTCCAAAACTAAACTTTTGCTTTTTAGCCCCACCAAAAACTCTCCTCTTGACAAACTGTCATTCATAACTACCAGCAAAAGCAACACTCCCTTTGAAATTGTCTCTGACTCCAAAATTATTAGGAATAGTCATTGATGACCGATAAGCATCCACTAATCAATATAAAAAAAAAAACATAAAAAATTAGGTATGCTTTACCGCCATAGCAGTTTCATCTCTCCCTCTACTAGAATCACACTAGCTAATACATACCTTATCCCATCCTTGTTATATGGGGCAGCTATCTTTACCAATCTGCAATCCTCCCTCAAAATAAAACTTGGAACTTGCTATAACAAAATATCCAAGTTTGCCGCCGGTCACAAATCCTCTTCCCACCATTGTAATTCCCTTCACCGACTAAGCTGGCTAGAGCTACCCAATTTCCTCACTTACACCCAACTTATCCCAGCCCATAAACTCATTCATAAACCATATCTCTGCCCCTCCCTAGCAAATACCTTTGAAATGTATATACCAAATTGACACTTAAGATTCAGTTCCCAAAACCTAATTAAACTTCATAAACCCTCACGTCCAGCTGGGAACCACCTGCTATCCTTCTCTCTAGCATGCCTTTGGAACTCTCTTCCTTCATCCATCCGCACTCTCACCTGCCTCTTCTCATTCAAAGCCTCATTGCACTCACATCTTGCCCTCACAATGGATATGCTCCTGCTCCCATCCTACATAAGCTTCACATAAACAGAAATTAAAAGGTTGCCATATAAAAAATGTATTGAGTACATCTAGAATATTGTCACACAAAAATAATAAATGTAAACTGTAAGCCCTGTACTATAATTAACTTGGAACAAATTACTAATATAACCGTAAAAGTATGACATTGTATCCACACAAATATAACTTCACCTCAACCATAATGCCGTTGTTTTTCTCACGATGAAATGCTATACTCCTGCTTTTTCACATGTCCACACCTTTAAAATGTTACTCTTTATTTTCTGAACCTGTACTTTTGTATGTCACTCCTATTTTTTGAGCTTGTACTTTTGTCAACCTTACTGTAGAAATTGTACTTTGTTCCTACTTCACCATTTCAGATAACAAATGTTTCTAAATCTATTGTCCTCCTACTACTTTATTTTAGAAAATGTATGGTTTTAAATGGAATGTCCTCCTCCTACTTTATTTTATAAATTGTACTCTAGACTCATTCTAATTTTAGTAATTGTATAATTAATTTCGAGTGGATTCATTCTTATTTTAGAAATTGGATATTTAATTTCACTGATGTTCTTCGTCTTCCCTTGCTGCAGTCCTGACTATTGGGTATAGTCCGTCCCCCCAGTCGCCGAATACCAGAGTATAAGGCTGGCGTCGTGGTCGGCAGACTAGACTGACGCCAGCACGTCAGGGTACTATCGCGCATGACCCCGTCATTTCCTCAGTCTTTTTGCCGCATGTCCGATGCAGAAGCAATTTAGTGCAGGTTTTCGTTTCAGACCGAAATCAGAGTTGGCTAAGTAAAACATTTTGGTTTTTCTTGCCTCAGTATTTAACGGATGTCAGAAAAAGTGAATAACTGTATTTGGAAACAGAATTATCATCGTATACCTTGTTTAGGGCCTGAGCGCGGCGTTGTTGGTTCGCTCTTGTGCTAGATTTAACAAGCGCACTATTAAGAGGAGGCTTGATTGTGCTAGGTTAGTGTTTGGGAAGCGTTGCAATTATAATATGCCGCCGGATGCTCCGACCCTGCTTCATCCAAGAAGCGCAAGGACAAAACAGTGAAGCCTAGGGTGAGGAACCGGCAGTCCCGGACGTCGGTCCTTTAGAAGGCTCAGGGGAGCCAGAGGTTTTGCCAGGAGTTTCTTTGGAGTCTCAGGCAGATACTTTACTGTTACAGGATGTGCCCTCTCAGGAGGTAGGCCTAGCTGAGGGGCTTCTCAGGTAACTGTTCTTCCCTCTCTTCCCAAGGTAGTTTCTGTTGCCAAAGCTTCTTTTTAGAGGTAGGCCAAGTTCAGCTTCTGTGGGGGCTTCTCCTAGCATTCTCTGTGCCTAAGAAACATATGCTTAAAATGGCAGAAGATTTGATTACTCTGATTAGAGGTTCTATGCCCCACCTGATAAGAGGCCTAGGGTGGAACAGGAGTTTGATAGTTTTGAACAGTGTTCACAGGCTTCAGAGTCTTCTGTGGAAGACTTGCAAGAGTTCCTACTTATTCTGATTCTGATGTGGATGATTCCACTCCTTCAGCTTCTCCTCCTGAGGATTTTTCATTTTCAGAGACTCTTCACTCCATGAGGGAGCACTTTCAATGGGAAGGCCAAGATTACTCTGACTCCAGAAAAGGCTTAGGAATTCTTGTTTTGCCCCAGCATAGGCCCTTAGCTATTCCTCCTGTGTTGAATGTGGTGGAGGATGTTTTGCAGAGGCTTCTCTGAACCCTGATTCCTTGCCTCCTGCTCCTGTTAAGCGTGATAGGTATTATAGGGTGCCCGAAGCTCATAAGTATTTGTTTAAGAGTCCCAGGCGGACCCAGAAACTGTTTCTCAGGGGCCTAAAGGTGTTAAAGCTTCTGTGGTTAAAAATCCTGTACCCTCTGATAAAGAGGCAAGGGCTTTGGATAGGAGAAAGTATATACTTCTTCCACTAGCCCCATGAGTTGAATTGTCAGTTTCATATGCTGAAATATCAGAATTATCTCCTTTCACAATTGAAATCTAAGGTGGATGCTTTGGGGAAGGTATTGAGTGTAAATTGCTGGATTTGGTTCATGTGTCTGAACAAGTGGGTAAACATTCTTTGCAGTGTGGTTTTGATGCTGTTCACGCCTCCTCGAGGGTGGCTGCTACTAGTTCTGTTCAGACATGCCTGGTTGAAGGATCAGAATTTAGCTGAGCATGTTAAGACCAGGATTTTGGATGCTCCTTTACAGTCTGATGTGTTGTTTGGCCCGCCTGTGGAAGCAGTTTTAAAGAAAATGGAGGACAAAGCTAAGTCTATGCAGACTGTTAAAGATTTTTGCAGGTGCAGCCTCCCAAGTTTAGTAGAAATTGGCCTGCTAAGGGGTGACATATCCTGCTTATGGTTCCCAGTCTAGGGGGTAGGGGCAGGGCTCAAGGGCTTAGGCCTAGATCAGACAGTTCACCTGCTCAGACTTCTGGTGAGGGCAGGGTCAGTCCTTTCGTAAGCAGAACCAATGACCTGCCTTTTCAGCTGCCAGTGGACTCTCGTCTGGCAGCTCCTTTGGGAGGAAGATTGTCTCTTTTCAAAGAAAATTGGGATTTAATCACTCAAGACAGATGGGTGCTGGATATCATTCATCACGGTTACAGATTTTATTTCCACACAATGCCCCTTTCAAAGGCATGCCAGATGTTCCTCCTACACAAAGAAAAGAGGCTCACAAGCAAATTTCTCAGTTACTCCAGATAGGGGCCATTCAGCCAGTCCCTGTATCAGAAAGGGGCTTGGATTTTATTCTCGCCTGTTCCTAGTACCGTGGAGACCAGTTTTGTATTTACCTCTCCTCAACACTTACCTGGACATTCCCAAGTTCAAGATGTTGACGTTACAGCAACTGTTACCTCTGCTGGGCAAGGATCACTGGATGGTAACTTTGGATCTCAAGGAAGCTTACCTTCATGTGCCTATAAGGCTAAGTTGCAGAAAGTATCTGCGGTTTGAACTGGAGATTTTCATTATCAGTTCTCTGCATTGCCCTTTGGCTTATCTACGCCCAGAGTATTCACAAAGGTTCTGGCTCCAGTGATAGCTTACTTCAGGCTTCAAGGCATTCAAATCTATCCTTACTTGGACGACTGCCTGATTCTGGCTCAAGAAAAGGTACACCTTCTACAGCATCTGGAATATGTCATAGCAGTGCTAAGATGCCTAGGGTATTCTGTGAGCGAAATAAAGTCCAGTCTAGTACCCTCTCAAGACATGTGCTTTCTGGGTGTGAGACTGAATACAGCAGCCCAGATGGCCTTTTTAACCCGGACAAACAAAAAGAGTCTGTCACTTTACTTCCATCAACTATCTCATCAGTCCGTGCTGACTGCAAGGACAGTCCTTCAAGCATTAGGGTTCATGGCATCTTGTATTCTGGTGCTTCCCAATGCCAAACTGCATATGAGGAAGCTGCAATGGTATCTCAAAATGTATGGACACAGCACTGCCAAGATTTGGACACTGTCATTCAAATAATACCTTGCCTTCAAAAGGAATTCTTGTGGTGGGCTCAGGAATGTCACCTAAACAAGGGACTCTCTGTGACCCGCCAGAGGCGAGTCAGATTTTAACGACAGATGCCTCGGACACTGCTTGGGAGCTCATCTAAATGGAAAGTGGATACAAGACAAGTGGCCTGCCAGACTACAGCATCTACATATCAACATGAAGGAGATGTTAGCAGTCCAGTTTGCATTGATGGCGTTCAAGGAGTTACTTCTTCCAGGGCAGGTGTTGATTCTGACAGACAACACAACTGTCATGTGGTACATCAACAAGCAAGGGGAACACATTCTTATCCTCTATGCAGGCAAGCAATGATTTTATGGGAGACTGCGTTAAGCCTGCAACTGACTCTTCAGGCAAGGTTTCTGCCAGGAGCACAGAACTCCCTAGCAGATGTATTAAGCAGACAAATCATGGATCCCCACAGTGGAAACTGGATCTTCATGTATTTCAGAAATTGACAGTGTCCTGGGGAACTCCAGACATAGATCTGTTCGCTTCTCCACTAAACCACCAGCTGCCACAGTATTGCACAAAGGGGTTTCATCACACAGCTTGGAAAGTGGATGCTCTGTCTTTCAGTTGGAAAAACCTTCATGTCTATGCCTTTCCACCTCTACCTCTTCTTCCAAAGGTATTACTAAAGGTCAGACAAGACAGGCCAAGGATGATTTTGATAGCTCCAGATTGGCCTCGGCAACACTGGTACCCACTTCTAAGGAGTCTTGTAAAGAAGCCTCCATGGCCTTTACCTCTGATTCCTCATCTGTTGTCTCAGAAGGACGGTCATCTGCTCAATGTCAAGCTTCAATCTCTTCATCTCACAGCTTGGCATATTCTGTGTTGAAGCACGGTAGGTCTCAGCTTCCTCAACAAGTTTTAAATGTGATTATGGAAGCTAGAAGGCCTAGTACTAGGAGAGAGAAAAATGGAAAAGATTTTTATTTTGGAGTACAGCAAAGAATTTGATTTCAGACCCTAATTTGCGTGTGGCTCTTCAATATCTTACTGAATTATTGGACAAAGGTTTGTCCTTCTCTTCCATAAAGATTCATGCTGCAGCGATTTCAGCTCACTATGATTGTGACCCACCTTTGTTTCATCCTTTGTTCAAGCAGTTTCTTAGAGGGGCAAAGAATATAAGACCCCCACGTGAGCTCCTACTCCTGCTTGGGATCTCAATTTTGTGTTGGAAAAACTTACTCTACAACCTTGAGCCTGCAGCTACTGCTGAATTGAAATATTTGTCATGGAAGACTGCTTTTCTGTTGGCTATTACTTCTGCAAGAAGGGTGTCTGAGTTGCAGGCCCTTATGGCAGTAGAGCCCTTTTGATTTTCCATAAGGACAGGGTATCATTACATTACTAATCCTTCCTTTATGCCTAAGGTGGTTTCTAGTGTGGCTTTAAACCAAACTATTCATTTGCCTACGTTTTTGCAGATCCTCAAAATAAAGGGGAAAAGATTTTGCACACTTTAGATGTACACAGGCAATTTTATTATTTGAGCAGGACTAAAGATTTTAGGCAGTCTCAGCAGTTACTTGTTTCTTTTGCTTTGAGTTCACAGGGCAAGCCTGTGTCAAAACAAACTATTTCTAGGTGGATTGGCTTTTGCATTGCATTTTGTTATTCCCATCATGGCAAAGAGGTTCCAGCTGGGATTATGCCTCATTCCACTAGGGCTACTGCCACTTCAACAGCATTTCTAAGGGGTGGCAACTAAGGATATTCTGGAAGCAGCTACTTGGAGTTCAGTGCATACTTTCTCTAGGCATTATCACCTGCCTATATACTCTAAGACTAGAGCTGGTTTTGCCACAGCTGTTTTACAAGGCATGTTGTCAGCTCCTGCTACCTTATAATTTGCCAGCCTCCCTTACCTCTGCTTTGGGATTCTACCCAATAGTCAGGACTGCAGCAAGGGAGGCGAAGAACATAGTACAGTTTTGTACCTACCATAAATGTAGATGTTCGAGGATTCCCTCCTTCCCCTCTGTGTTTCAGGGTGGTTGTGTAGGAGAGTTTACATGCTTATATTTTTTGTATATATATATATTACTGTATATATTGTACATGTTTTTTGGTGCAGGTTGTTTTTGGGACTTGTCTTTTTGGGTCTTCTGACATCTGGGGCAAGAAAAGACTGAGGAAATGACGGGGTGTGCGCATTAGTACACTGGCGTCAGTCTAAGGCGCCATGACCATACTCTGGTATTCGGGCCGACTGGGACGCGGACTATACCCAATAGTCAGGACTGCAGCAAGGGAATCCTCGAACATCTACATTTATGGTAGGTACAAAACTGTACTTTTCTCCTTATACTTCTGTACTTGCTAAACAAAAAATGTCTTATTTGATTTTTTTTTTCTGTGTAAAACTTACTGTAATTTAATTTTCTTGGAGCTTTTCTCCCCAGGACTCCATTGAAAACTGGTTCCTTGGCCCAATGGACTATCCTGGTAAAACAACTGCAAATAAATGTACGAGAATTACTCTTACTTTTGGCATTAATTCTTTTCCTTTTATTATAAAGCTTGTTTATTATAGTTCTACTGCGTGGGATTGTCCTGCACATATTCCTGTGGGGTACAGCTACATTTGTGCAACTGTTTACATGCTGGTATAGTGTGCTGGTGTACATTATTGCACATTCAGTGTTGCCAACTGGGTTTGCTGGAGTTTTGAAGCTTACCAGTGTATCACTTAGGAGTAGGTAGCTTGTCTTTAAAGAAATTTCTAAAGGTACCTTGGGTGGAAGTGACTTTTGGTTTCATTTTTATTTTGAAGGAGACTGCTTTTATGGTTAGATCTAACAAATGATGTTTAACAAGAAGTTTTAATGTTTAAAATTCTGCAAATTTAATTTTATTTGCCCAGTTAGTTTCTTAAGGGCAGTATACACTTTGAGTATGCAGTCTGATAGTGGTAGTTAATCATGCTTGTGATTTGTAAAGGTAGAACTAAACACGTAGATTGGTACAGTCTGTTTCATCTTTTTATACCTTTATGAACAACTGTGTTTAATTAGCTTTGCCAGCTAATTTACATTACTGAGCTCATGTATAACCATGAGGATCTTTGTGCTACCTATCCAAAGCGAGGGATTCAAAGCTGATGAAGCAAGTTCCAAAATTTGCTGTTACTTGTTTCATATGTTTTTGTGTTCCACACCCTTGCTACTTTGCATAAAGTAAATCACTGTACCTCAGTGTGGGCAGCATACCTGTCAACTGCACAGATTTTTGCAGAATGTTCAGATTTTGACCTCGTATTTTTTGGTCCATTTTTCATGAAATTGTGGTTTTTGAGCAATTTTGTGGTAAATAATTAAAGACTGAAGTTTAGAAAATAATGGCAGACATTTGAGTTTTGGACTATTGATGCTAATGCAAAACCTGTTTATTCTATCAACTTTCTAAGTTTATAAGAACAGTATTTAAAAATTGTCTTTATTTTCAGGCCTTTGTCCCACTTTTATTTATGGCTTTGTCCAGATTTCTTGCTCTAAGAGGTTGAGAGGTATGATTGGGAGTACCCTGACAGACTAATCCTTTAACGTTAATGTTGAAATATGCATGTATAGGTGCAAGTATACATGTTCGTATATGTATGCAACACACGGATGTGCATATTTCTTTATATGGAAAAAATGAAGCCACCCTGCGTATGAGTCATGAACATCCTTCTTTGATAGGTAACAGTTTTGTACCGAGTAGTGAAACCGCTAACCAAGCTTCATTTTTTTTTGGGGGGGGGGTGGCCTAATGGTTAAGGTGTTTGTCAAACAAACACAAGGTGCAGGGTTTGAGTCTCACCAGGGATAATTGACTAGGCTTAAAATGGCTCGCAAGGGCAGTTAGCTTAGTACTAACCTATAATACTGCTGTAAAAGATGGCACAGAAATCTGATCCCTCTCCCTGCTAGTTTATTGTAGTTTTTACCATTGATGTTATCCCCGTGTGTGTGTGTGTGTGTGTGTGTGTGTGTGTGTGTGTGTGCGCGTCTGTCTGTGTGGACTTTCAGTTTAGGTTGTGGTAGTGCTTCCCATTGATTTTCAGCGGCCTACATTAATTTTCCTGTTTTATTCTGAGTAAGGCTTCAGGTAATTTCTGTAGATTTTTATGACTGGAGTCTATATTGGATGGATTTCTGCTGTAGTTTGCAATGTATCTTAAATATATATTTTTAAAGGATTGTCTTTTTGAACAGTTAGAATAGGATTTAGAAAATTGTCTCTGTCTATGCTAATTGGCCAAAATGGACTAGGCAGTTACCGCAACAAAGAAAATTTCCAGTTTAGAGAGATGATAAAGCCGAACTTTTAAATACCTCATTAACAGCTCATTACCAATTATCTGTATGTTGAACACTGCACCTCCAGCTCTGAATGTGCTAGTGTTCTCCCTACCAACCTACATAATCTCAATAGCATGCACACTCCCAACAAGCACCCACCCACATCCATTCTTGGGTTCTTCCTGAACTTGCCTAAATCTGTCCCAACAGATTCCATCAAATATCTTGGTAGTAGCCATTCTGGATTCTTAAATCTTGTTTTTACCCCTGGACATAGCTTTTGAGTTGGCGCTCATCATTGACCTGGATGGCCAGAAGGCTGCATCTTAACAAACTGAGCATTCCTGATTGGTAGTTAGTTTAAAACCTGTTCCTTTCTAGATTGCGTGGTGGTGATACACTTGGATTCCAAACCAGCCATTTTACTTTAAGAAGGTTTTTTTCTGAACGCTTGTGACAGAAGTGTGCTGATCTAAATCTGTCTTTGAGTTGGGATTGCTGGCGGAAGGCTTTGTGTGCTTTCCTGATTGATAGTTTGCTTAAAACGTTTTCCTCTTCGCCAGTAAGAGCCTCATGTTTGTGTGAAACTGTTTTTCGTGCAGCGGTTGTTAGCAGTGCCCTGTATAGATGCAAACTCTTTAAAAGGTAAAATTTGCCTAGAATAACAATCACTGAAACCATACCCAGCTCCCTACTGCTTCAAGAGAAGTGGGAGTTGCCTACTGAACAGCATGGCTGTGTTGGTTAACCTTAGACTACATAAATATAGTTCCCACTCTCTCTATGCTGCCAGCACATTCCAGTCTAACTCATTCCATTCACTGTTAAAACCCACAATAAGGCCCTGATGTCATGGATTGGCAGTTTCTTACCATCTGTGTAGCCAGCCTGATGGACATGGGAATCCTGTGGCAATGTATCTGTTGTCTCGTGTACTGACAACCACTTAATCCTGAAACAAATACTTGTATGTGTAAGATGTAGTTATACTATCAAAATGGAGGCAGGACTGTCACATACAGACAAATTGAATGACAAGCAAGTTGTCGGCGCAAACACATCACTCCCTCGCTAAATAAGGATTTGACACACAAACCCACGTGGAGGTATTCCCTAGTAACTTATCAGAAATTAAGGGGCCTCCCAAAGGTTGCCTTCAGAAACCACATATACACACAGCAAACAAAATAACCACACACACTACACACACCAGACAATTCCATAGGTGAAACACTACAAAACCTAACGTGTGTGTGCGTGTCTGCTTGTGTGTGTGCGCGTCTCCCCTTGCTTGTGTGTGTGTGCGTCTCCCTCTGCTTGTGTGTGTGCGCGTCTCCCTCTGCTTGTGTGTGTGCGTGTCTGCTTGTGTGTGTGTGCGTGTCTGCTTGTGTGTGTGTGCGTGTCTGCTTGTGTGTGTGTGCGTGTCTGCTTGTGTGTGTGTGTGCGTGTCTGCTTGTGTGTGTGTGCGTCTCCCTCTGCTTGTGTGTGTGTGCGTCTCCCTCTGCTTGTGTGTGTGTGCGTCTCCCTCTGCTTGTGTGTGTGTGCGTCTCCCTCTGTGTGTGTGTGTGTGTGTGTGTGTGTGTGTGTGTGTGTGTGTGTGTGTGTGTGTGTGCGTGTCTGCTTGTGTGTGTGCGTGTCTGCTTGTGTGTGTGTGTGTGCGTGTCTGCTTGTGTGTGTGTGTGTGCGTGTCTGCTTGTGTGTGTGTGTGCGTCTCCCTCTGCTTGTGTGTGTGTGCGTCTCCCTCTGCTTGTGTGTGTGTGTGTGTGCGTCTCCCTCTGCTTGTGTGTGTGTGTGTGCGTCTCCCTCTGCTTGTGTGTGTGTGTGTGTGCGTGTCTGCTTGTGTGTGTGTGTGTGTGTGCGTGTCTGCTTGTGTGTGTGTGTGTGTGTGCGTGTCTGCTTGTGTGTGTGTGTGCGTGTCTGCTTGTGTGTGTGTGTGTGCGTGTCTGCTTGTGTGTGTGTGTGTGCGTGTCTGCTTGTGTGTGTGTGTGCGTGTCTGCTTGTGTGTGTGTGTGCGTGTCTGCTTGTGTGTGTGCGTGTCTGCTTGTGTGTGTGTGTGTGTGTGTGTGTGTGTGTGTGTGTGTGTGTGTGTGTGTGTGTGTGTGTGTGCGTGTCTGCCTGTGTGTGCGTGTCTGCCTGTGTGTGTGTGTGCGTGTCTGCCTGTGTGTGTGCGTGTGTCTGCCTGTTTGTATGTGCAAGACCTAAGACATACCTAACTGGACTATATAAAGAGAGACATGACTGAGCTGTGAGACTGTGTCACAGTAAGGTATAGCCTAGCCTTGAGCATCATTCTACCTTCACCAAAGATTGATACCACAATGCAAACAAAAAATTATTTTCCTTTTAACAGTTGGCTTAACTTTTGGTGTCGGGGGATCCAATATTTGTCAGCCTGGGAGAACATGATAGGCCATGCTGTTTTGCCAGAGATAGTCTACATCTGTCTCTTCTAGGCTTTTGGATACTGGAAAAAGCTTTAGCCACCCCTATAGTGCCTTTGTTAGCCATTGTCAAAAGTAACCAACCGCCCAACCAAACAAAATCTTTGTTGAACGTACTACTACTTAGTGCTAGAAGTCTAAACAAGAAACTGCACTCCCTAGAAGCACTCCGCACCTTGGAAAATGCTGACGTCTGCAGTAACTGAGACATGGTTCAGAGCTGCGGAAAGCACCCTGGCTGTGCAAGGCTACGGAAAGCACCCTGGCTGTGCAAGGCTACTGTGCCTTCTGTACATTCAGACCACCAACTGAGGAAGAAAGAACTAAAGAGGGGGGGTATCCATCTTCATAAAGGATAAGTACACCTCAAGACTGGTTAAACAGTATGACTTTCTCGAGCTACTCTGGTTGACACACCCACTAGGGGCGTAAATATCCTCAATGTAGTGCTCACTAACATGGGGGAGCATGCCACTCCCCCCTTGTAATATCCTCTTTGCTAAGGTCAGAGCTGCAAAATGGTCTCCTTTGAAGTAAATACAAGGCCAGATACCCCATTAAGCTCAAAAACTCTACAAAGAATTTCTAAGTGATGGCATAAGAAATTTCAAACCTCCCCCAAACCCAGAAAACACAGAATCCTATATAGAGGTGTAAACCAATGTCCTGTATAGCCACTTAAGAAGTTTTATAGATTTGGCAGTACTGGACCAGATTAAACCCAGGTCTTGGCAGAAAGACAAGCCACTCTGATGGATACCAGGTTTGAACAAGGCTATGTCCAAAAATAAGTTGGAACAGGCTCAACAGAAGAAATCCCTCACTAGTCTAGTCCTCAAAAGCAAGAATAGCCTCCCTAGACAAGGAAAATCTCAGTTTTTTTTAATTACTTCCAGAGTCTTAAGGGGAATATTCGGCTGTGAGCTGGCTACCCTTACTCATACGGAGGGAGGGAATATCCAGCTGTGCAGAGAGCTGGCTACCCTTACTTATATGGAGGAAGGGAATATCCAGCTGTGCACAGAGCTGGCTACCCTTACTCATACGGGGGAAAGGAATATCCAGCTGTGCACAGAGCTGGCTACCCTTGCTCATACGGGAGAAGGGGAATATCCAGCTTTGCACAGAGCTGGCTACCCTTACTCATATGGAGGAAATAGCCAACCTGCTACCTGACCCATTTGGCTTGAACTTCACCCCTGCTCCCACCAGTCACCCTCCCAAAGTATACCTGCCACCATTCCGCGGTCTATTATCTCAAGATTACAAATTCATCTCTGTGCTTTCTAAGGCAAAATGTGGCAACAATGGGCTCTAACAACATCAGGTTGCCTTTTATATAACTTAAAACATGACCTAGCAGTCCCACTTGGATCCCTATTTAGTGACTGCCTCCAGAGAGACTGTGTTCCTGCAAAATGGAGGACTGCAACAGTCCTACCTCTACACAAGGAGGGGACCATCAGCCGACCCAGGGAATTATAGACCCATAAGCCTGACTAGCCTCATCTGTAAGGCCATGGAAAAAATCATCATGGACCTTAAGGACATGGGTAATTCTCAGACTCTGGACCCAACCCATTTAAGATTCATTAAGGGTAGATCACATCTGTTAAATCTAGTTGACTACATCTAGAAGTTCACCAAAAGCCATGGATGAGGGAAAGACTGTGTATACCACTACCTTGACCTGGCCAAGGAATTTGACAGTTCACCGCTCTGGTATTACAGAGAAGCACTCTCACCTGGGCATAAACATCACAAGCTGGGTAGCTAAATCACAAGCTGGGTAGCTAAATGGCTCACCGACTGAACACATACAGTCAAAGTGGGTGAATTCACCTCTAGCAAGAGACCAATCGCCATCAGCATACTTACAGGGTTCTGTATTAGGTCCTCTCCTGTTCGGTATTTTTTTTCTCATAAGTCAGGGTAAATGTAGACTGCCTTTGGCTGACCAGGTTTGCAGATGACTGCAAACTGGAAGCAGTCCTTGAATTCCTGAACGATGCCGATATACTGCAGAAAGGATTAACACAGACAAATGAATGGTGCAACAGCCATGGATTGAAATTAAATGCAAAAAAAAAAAAAAAAAGTATGATTATTCCCTTTGGGAAAGCAAACACCACAGCTAATTACAGTGTATACCGCACCTCCCAGTGGTATGTGATTTGGGCACTTAGGCTGATAATAATCTGAAGTTCTACCACGTAGTGGTGAGAAAGTTCTATGTGGCACAACTCATAAGAAAGGGCATGGCATCCAGATCAAAGGATGATATAATCCCATTGTACTCTGCCCTCATACCAGTAATTGACTGCAATGCACCCTTTTGCATGTACCTCACCAGACATTTGCAATAGCTTTAGAAACCCCAGAGGTTTTTCACCAAGAAGAGAACATGTTATGCGGAAAGATTGAAAGCTCTGTCACTGTATTATGTCTCCTACAGACTACTGAGGAGTGATCTGTGCCTGGCCTGCAGGCCGTCTCCAATCCAGCCCTGATGGAAATGTTACATATTCTTAAATAAACCTGAACTGCATGAAGATCAGTTATTCCAAGGATTTTAACCTAGCCTCTGACATAAATCATGTTTGATAGAGATAGCGTCTCTGAAACTTTCCCTTCTCTGGAACAAGCTTCCCATTCACTTAAAGCAAAAAGCTTCCTTGACCCTCTTCAAGTGCAACTTAAATTAATGGTTGAGTAATTGTAAATTTACTCCTGTTTTTCATGGACAGAGGCAGTCCGTGTTGGATACCATAGCATATGCTGATACCTCTGTGAACTTCACTCAGCTAGCTATTGAAAATTGGGAAACTTGCGTTAAATAGGTTTGTAAGGGCTCTCAGGCCATTAGCCTAGTAATCTCCTATGAAAGATCTGTGTTGCATGTCATTCTCACTGTTAGTGGTGCAGGGCCAGACTTCACTTGAGGAAAAGAAACCAGTATCAGGAATCGGTGGTGGCTGCAGCAGTGTCAGTTAGATAAATGTGGTGGCTGCAGCAGTGTCAGTTAGGTAAGGTAATAATACTGATATCCTGTATAAAGGAGGAGTTCATCTGGTGGTCCTGGCAGATGTTTACCAGTGTAGGACTGCTGTTCAGACAGTACTCCTACCTTGAGACTGAATATCTCAGTCCTTTGTCTTTGTACCTTCAGGGTGGCAGTATATCCCCCCAACACACACAGTCAGGTGGAAACTGTGCAGTCTAATGGCAGAGGGAGAAGGCTGTTTCTGTGCTGCAGGTGACCCGAGTTCATTCAGTGGCCCTGGTGCCTGTAGGGTCTGGCCAAGTGAGCAGTCGCTCCCTGCTGTCCTGTCTTGGGAGAAGTGGATGACTGTGGCTTTGCCACATGGTTTACACATAGTGCTTACTTAGCAGAGCTCCTTGCCAGCCGAGCCTGTCCTGTCATAGTGCAGCCTCAGTGTGCAGCAGAGGGGGAAACTGGCGCATGAAGGTATGTCTCCCGATTTAAGGGCTTGGAGGAGTAACCAAGGGAAAGGGTAGGCTGGCCCCCCAGGTCAAACAAGTTGGCCTGCTCCCTACCATCTGATTGTTGCCAGGGAACAGTGGGTTGATAGTGACTCCCAGTCAGCATTGAATTGACCATAGAGCTGTCGGCTAGCATTGAATGGACCATAGAGCTCTTGGCTAGGCCAGGCATACGCAACTCCTATTCCATCAAAATGAATGGGCCAGTTGGGTATAAGAATGCCATTCGGGAAGGATTTTGGGGAGGCAGTAAAACAAAAATCAAAAACACACCACCTTGCTGAGAAAACACATCACTGTGAGAATGATGCCCTTGATTATGGCATTGGGCATTATATGGCCTCCTGCCTTGATGGTGGTGGTGACAGCATGTTTTTGTAGTATGTTAACAGGGGTGGTGTCTTTCCTTCTGTGTACAGGCCAAGTAAAATAGGTAGTGACCTGGCCTTGTACAACACCTCAGACCAAAACTCAGTGGTGTACATATTTTGTAGATTCTCCACCCTCTCTGAATGGGGAGTAGACTGGTACATTTCCTAAGACATGCATAGGAATACCAACCCTTGAGTTAAGCTGTAGTTGTACATCAGGGTAATTCTCAGCTGGAAAATGCATTTTGCTCCAGATTTCCATGCAACAGAGCCTAGAGAGTGACACCCCCCTTGTTGTTTGGGCGCAGTGTCTTTTTCGCTTCTCCACCCTTTTATTTTCTTGCATGGGTACTCAAAAGGTAATTTAATGAAAGAAAAACTCTGATTTTTAATAACCACTTTCTGGGTAAGGGTGTCATGGTTTCCTCTAATATTTTTGATAAGCAGAGAAGGACCACTTGCCAGAGTTTTGAAGCCTTGAACCCTTAAACCCGTGGGTAATGCAACACAGTGGGTTGCTAGTTCACCTGACTCTAAGGTGTCTCATGCTGTTAGGGCAAATGGTATTGGCCTACGATGTTTCAGAGATCACTACCCTGAGAAAGTGCTTCTAGGGAGGACAGGAAGTCAAGAACTTGGCAAAGCCAGACGGCCAAATGGAGAATGGTGCATGTTTACTAGTCACAGAAACTGCAGTGATATACTTAATCCATTGCACAGCTGTTCAGCTGTCTTAGGCTTGTATAAAGATCCATAAAGGTGCGTCCAGTATTCCTTGAATCTTCATCCACCCACTTCATGATTGTTTTTTTAAAGGGTCCCTGCATCTCAAACCCTTGGGATACCTTTTTCCGATAAAGTTTAATCTTGGAACCTTTTACTTTTGAAACCGTTATATTGGTAGCTTTATTTTATTTATTTATTTTTTTAATTATGGAATGCACACATCCCTGTGTCTAGGCATAAAAGAGGAATTAAAGTAGTATCAGAATTTGCTTTGCATCAGGTGATAAAACTTGTCATTATTATATCCAGAGTCTCTGAGTAAGGAGAGGGAATACTGCATTTAACGCACATAGGCAGTCTAGGTATTGTTGCACTTAATCAATGTACATAGGCAGTCTATGTACTATACAAAAAAAGAACATTGGACTACAGGCAGCCTGCCAGGCTGTCTCCTTTCTGCCAGGCAAACAGGGTACATAATTGCATTAAAGGAATCTTTATTGAACTAGCTGGACAGCTGCTTTGTATTGTCAAGAAAATCCTGGGATAATGCTGACTGGACAGATAAGGGCTCACTCTACTAAAAAGAGTTATAGTAGCAGCTTTCTATAAGAAAGTCACCACTCATGATATCTGTGGAATTTCCATTCTTTTTACAAGTACTTTACATTGGATGTTTAGTTAAGTAGTAGGCAGGCTTAAACACCGCTGTTTTGTATGATGTTCTGTGACTGTCCTGCAACAGCTCCCCCCATTTCCCTGGTAGGGCGCAGCTTTAATACTATTCCTCTGGGAAAGGAATTGTACTCAGTAGTGGATCCTGACCATTGACACATTGCAGGTATAAATATGGAGGGATCAATACTGCATTGGCAGCTTCAATCTACCTTTCCCCTTGATGTGATAATTTTGTGGGGGGGGGGGGGCACCAGTGTTTTACGTGGTGGAGTAAAGGGTCTCCCCTCTGTCTTTTTATTTGTATAACTGCCTTCACTTCTTTGCCTTCCTTTATTTAGGAAGAATAAGCTGGTTCTGTGCACTAGCCTTACCCCCATTGTCCCTATTTACATGGCACTTTAGTTCTGGTTAAGTAAGAGGGAATAATCTTAGATGTGATTCTTATGCTTACCATCCAAAAGACACCCAGGTGGATTACCCGTGGGCTAATGATCCTGCAACAGTGATCCTTCTGTTTGAAGCTCCACTGTTGTGTGAAATGTAGTCGCACAACGCTGTACACTATGTACACACAGGTTTACTTCTAAATTGCGAAGTTTCAAAACGTTGAATTTCTTATGGTTGAGACCATAAGATCGAAGTTTTGAAACTTCAAACAGTTCAAATGGAGATCGCCATACAGCACGGAATGGTATATTTACAGTTTTCCTCGCTGTAGTATGATCTCGGAGTTGGTATATTTCATTAGCAGGGGGTGTCATGGGTGCAGGGGGGCTCACCCCCCCCCCTGCAAAAACATTAACAAAAAAACTTCTATTTTATGGTCATGACCTTAAGAAATTCGAAGTTTTCAAACTTCGAAATTTAGAAGTAGACCCATTCACACACCTACACATGTATAGATACACCACAGTTTAATGTTGCCGGACAACCATGATTTTGGGAGGTGGGAGGAATCGGGTATATCCACAGAAAACCCATATGAACACAGTGAGAAAAGATTTAAATGCATTTTTTTATAGTTTTGTTTTGTATCTTTTTTTCTATAGACTAAGTTCCATTCACTGTATGGCAGTCTGATACAAATGGAGAAGTACTAAAGAACAGAATAGTGAGAATTAAAATATACAATGAACTAAGGGACTTGGTGATGTTCATATGTATTTCACAAAAATAATTGCATTTCATTGTTTAAAATATGTCTGGCATCACAGGAGTCTGTGCATGTCTCGGAGTCTGATTCATTTTAATTGCACAGCTTTGTTCCTCATTTAGGTTCTTGTTTAAGGTGCTTGGGTATTCTTTAATTCATCCTTGTGTCCACTTGGATTTTGCTAGGGGCTACAGTTTCCTTACACATTCCAATGACATGCTGTAGCTGAAATGGTGGTCTTGTAAAACTGGCCACAGGTTTGTGTGTGTGTATTTTATGTATGTGAAATAGTGTGTAATGGCTGTGAATGCTGTCATGCCAAGGTACATTCTTCATCATTGGGTTAGCTTAATATAAATGCTGGCGCAAACAGAGGCATAGCTGGCTCATTTAGACCTGGTGCCATTTCAGAATCTTCCACCCCTCAACTGTTACTTTGAAGAAAAAAGATCCAATCTGCTGTTGCTCACATAAGGAGCAAATCAAGTCTGTTTCTAAAGTAACCCCTTTCTCTGTCTGCTTTTAAACACTGTAGCAAACCACTTATACCACGTCCACATGGCATTCCAGATTGCAAAAGCGGTATAGCCATGTATTTCTGTACTGGCATTCAAAAATGCCAGTAATGTAATGCAGTTCCAGTAAATTGACATCTCACTCTCACTCCCTTGGCAGCTACACTTCTCCCCACCCTGGCTATACTTCTGGTGACAAGAATTTGATTTGCCTTGTCAGGTAAGCTTAATGTGATTGCAGTTACAAGTTTTTTATTTTAATTTTTTTCTGTTAGAGTGAATTGTTAAGTAATATTTATGTAACTGTTTACCTATATAAAATGTGCAATTAAATTGCTACAGCAGTTAGTATTTATTTGGTGTAGGGAGTCTATTATAAATGGTGCTTTTGCACTGACATTTTCTGCTCTGAGTTTTTCTGTGTGGTTAATGTACAAGTGTATTCTGTGTATCCCAGGGTTGAGGTTGTTGGAATGACGGCAAGGCTCACTCTTTACTTCATATTTTGTCCCAGTCTGCAATACTTCATCTGGTATAAAAGTGGTCATGCTTGTGTCTTGGTGGCTGTTAAACCCTCCCATTTCCATGAACACATACATGCATATTTACATTCTTAAGTTTCCACAGCATAATGGAACTCTGTGTAAGTGAGCAGGTGGGGTTGGGTCTCTCCTGATGCTGATTGGTTGTTTATTTTCATGTAGGCTGTAGATATGATTAATCAAGGCTTGTTTCCTTTCTTGTCCTTTTGTACTTCAGCCCGAGTTGGACGACTTCCAGAGGGTGATGGATAATGAGCTACAGCAGGGTATCGTTACCAGTTCTGTGGGTGTGGATTATACAGCTCCCCACTACCAAAGTTTGCAGCCGTACAGTAGTAGTGTTGCTGTGGAGTTTAGTCCAACAACTTCTTCTGTACCGTCGACAACTGACTACCCTGGGGAATGCAGTTTCCAGCTGGTGTTTCAGGAGTCTGGTACAGCGAAGTCTGTCACATATACTGTGAGTATATGTTTGAGTCTATCTTTTTAAGAAAATAGAAACTGATATGTCATTGGGCTGTTTTTTCCTTAACTGAACAATGTGCATGGTACTGGAAGATGGTCCCGTTTCTGAGTAAACTATATCAATTTCGTGTTTATTTTAGCCATTTCTTGTTAGAGGCATGGAAAGACCAAAATGTCTAGATTTTAATTTCAGAAATCGTGACGATCAAGCCTGCTAAAGAACTAAGTAAGCAGGATAGGAGTGTTTTCATTGTGAAAACAGGCGCTCTGCTAGTTGGTTCTGTATGTCGTAATCGCTTATGAAGCCCCCCGTCACCCCGAGAAAGAACAGTTTGTATGCTTTGTGTGTTTTTTGTTTATGTATTTATTTTGGGAGGGTTATGGATGCCCTTAATATGTTGATCTCTCCTACTTGCAAACATTTTTAAGTGGCAAATTTGGAAGCCATGTTTCTTTTGTTTTTTGTTTTTTTTTTTTTTCCAGCAAAGCATGATCTCCGTAACTTGCATGCTTTTGTGATGTCTTGGCACAAATGGGAATTAGCTTTCAGTAACAGGATTAGGGTAAAATGTTTGACTGGAAATGCATTTATTTTAAATTCTTTTTCAAAGTATCTTCTTTCTTAAAGGGAGGATAATGTAGGCCTGTTCCCGCTGTCAGTGTATAATTTTCTATGTACTTCGAATGTGGAAAGGTAAAAATTACAGATTACATGGCTGCTTTGTCCATTAACACTAGCCTCCATTTTCTGGTGCCTCAACTTTTCTTTCATGTTCTGATATATAAACCAATTTGCTTATTTAGATTTTGGTTATATGGATGTGGTGATTTAGTCATATTTTACCTGTTGATCAGTTTTTAATCCTTGGAAGTAATGAATGCTGTTGGTACTCCCATTTCTCATGAGAATGCCTCAAACTCTTAGAGGTACAGTGCTTCATCAGGACAAATGTTGAACTTAGTGTGTCTCAGTGTTTTGCACTAAAAAGATTATAGTTATTTTGTGTAGTTACATCCCCATAAAACTTTGTAGGTACTGCGAGTGTTAGAAATCATAAAATTAAGTTAAATTTGTTTACCTTTTTTGTAGGTTTGCAGATGTCCATATGGCTTGGAGTCCAGAGTTTTGCTTTTTATTTCCCCACCTGTGTTTAACAGATTGCAGGCTAGCTGTGTTAATGTTTTCCTTCTAGTTTAGTCCTCCTGAAGTTATGTCTTTGTGAATGAAGTAGCTGAATTTAACAGATTGCAGGCTAGCTGTGTTCATGTTTTCCTTCTAGGTTAGTCCTCCTGAAGTTGTGTCTTTGTGTTTAACAGATTGCAGGCTATCTGTGTTCATGTTTTCCTTCTAGTTTAGTCCGCCTGAAGTTGTGTCTTTGTGTTTAACAGATTGCAGGCTAGCTGTGTTCATGTTTTCCTTCTAGGTTAGTCCTCCTGAAGGTGTCTTTGTGAATGAAGTAGCTGAAGTAGGTAGATGGGACAAAAATGAGGAATGATGCTTTTTCATTTGTAAGGTGTTCAGGTGCCCTTTGTTTGGCTTCTAAAGTGTATGCAGAATACAGTTTTATTTAAATGCAGATCATTAAAATACATTTGATGGGCTGATGTGTCACCATATGACATAAATGCAGCAGTTTTCTATTGTAACCAAAAAGTTTGACAGGTGTGTGATTTAATACTGCTGTGGATATTCCTGGAATAGTAGTGGAACGTCTGCAAAGTTGTGATTTGATGATGCTTTCTGTATTTCATTTCTTATCCATGTTTCAGAGATCCTATAGCCAGAAGTTCTTTTTCAGATGCATTAGCTAGCACTAAGCTTGAACACTGAACTGGGGAAAAAGTTTGAAGAGTTTTTCTGTCCTTTTTTGTAGCTGTTCTTTCCAGAGATTGCTTTCTACATTTGTGAGGTTGTCACTTTAAGTTAGCAGTGCTTGATGAGACCAGCTGAGAGGGGTCCTCCTCCTGCATAGAAGAAAGCATTGCTTGTGCTAGGCACTGACTCCATTGCTTGGCTTTAGGGGACGAAATAGCATCTCCAGTCCCTTTTGTCCATCTTGTGAAATCCTGAAGAAAGTCATACGTTTTAGTAATTTGTACGGAAGCAAGAGAAGTGCAAAATTGGGTAGCCATAGTCGTTCCTTGTTCAGGGTTTTTTTTTTTTTGGAAAACCCTTCATAGATGGTCTGTTTCTCCTGGGTGGGGGGAAGGGGAGAAGGTTCACCCCCCCCCTCCCGACACACACACCAGACTGAAGGTTAGATGCTTTATGCCCATCCAGTTTATTTCTTCTCTCTCTTAAAAATGTGACATTTCATCTGATTCTATTGCAGGCAGGCATGCATGCATGTTCCCTCCCTTAATCCAGGCATGCTTGGGCATGTTCTGAGAGAGTACTGTGAAATGCAGTTTGCTCTGTTACACTACCTTGCAGCTTCTGTCCATTGGAGTCCTGGGCTGCTTACAAAGCTGAGAGCTGATAAGGTTAGATTGTGAGGAGAGGTGTCTTCATTAGCACTGCACAGGAAAAGGAGTCTAAGTGGGGAATACAAGTAGGAAGAGAAGAACAGGTAATTTCAGTAAGTGATGTTCAAAGCTCTTTAGCTAGTTGTCTGTTTTATTTTTCATTTCAGGGTGAGACAACTCACTTTGTATAAACACCTGTTGTTAGTGTGACTTGGGAACATTTTACCATTTTTATTTGCCTACAGTGATGGTCAAAGCAGGGTTTTTGATACTGACATTTGTGTATACAAACGTTTGCCTGCAGGATGTAGTAAATTTTACACTTGGTTTCCTTTACTCGTGCTGTACTGTTATACTTCCATTTTTATTCTTAATACAGTAGCACAGAATATAGTGTTTTGGTAGATATGTAAAATGGAACAGGTTTTTGAAAGCTTACACTTGTGAAAGAACATACTGTCTATGTTGTAGTCTGTGCAAACTTGTG
Organism: Protopterus annectens; assembly: GCF_019279795.1. Lineage (NCBI taxonomy): Eukaryota > Metazoa > Chordata > Ceratodontiformes > Protopteridae > Protopterus > Protopterus annectens. The sequence continues at coordinate 197,269,888 of NC_056739.1, forward strand.
CTGTCAAGCTTGTCCCCTTTGCAACAACCTCTTTATTTCTGCATGTGAATTAACTTTGTGACACGTAGTCCTTTTATAGCTCTGTATTCAAACCCCGTATCCACCTATGCCCTCACTGTTAAATCGCAGGGCCCAACTACCCTTTCTGTGGTGTAAGGTTTCCTGGTATTTAAGTATTACTCTGCATCTGTCGTTCATTTCTCCTCCCTACTCTTCATGTGTGATCCCCTAACCTCTCCAGTGATTTTACAGCACACCTTTGTTTTGTCTCTCTCATTCTCCACTCCCTCATTATGTACATTCCCAGTGCTCTAAGCCTTTCCTCATATTCCATGCCCCCCTTTTCCATCTCTGTAGTCCTCCCTTTACATTCAACCGTTTTGGTCTTCCTATACTGATAGTAGCAGCTCAAACATGGTTTCAAATGAGGCATTGTAAACATAAGAACCAGACTTTTCCATTGTTGAGATTCACCTCCACTAGCAGTGCACTACAGTATTTTTGGGAGGTCTTACTGTTTTCTCATAGAGCTTAGCATGGTCCCTTAAAGGGTAGGTAGAGCAGTAGCAGCATAATCTGTGTTTGAGTTGGCAAAACCCTGTTAATGTGGTCTAGTACTAAGTGTCTAGGCTGAAGTTCCTCAGTTTGAAGTTGTGCCGTACTTGTCATACTCTTAGGTCAAGAAATCTGGACAAATCCTGAAACAGTAGGGTTGGGGGAGGGGGCAAAGCCCCCAAAACAGGGACAGGTTAAGTATTACTGTTTTGGAAAGTAGCTAGAATAGCTGCTTTTGTTAGCATGCATTTGTGAAGGAAGGTCTGAAACTCTAATATGTGTTGCTGTTTAGTGACTTCAGTCTTTACCGATTTGTCAGAATTTCACACATTTTTATGAAGAACAGGCCAAAAATATGAGGCAATAATCTGGGCAGTTGAGAGGTATGAGATGTGTGCTTCCCTTCCTGTACATTCTTAAGCAGTGTTGTCACACTTATCCCTCTTCCAGTTTGTCTTTTATTGAACCTGTAGAGTGTCTGTGTGCATGTATTTATATGTATATATGTATAGATATATAATGAGAGAGATATATACATGTGTGTGTGTGTATATATATATATAATGTAGAGATATCTATATATATATATATATATATATATATATATATATAATGAAGAGATATCTATATATATATATATATATATATATATATATATATATATATATATATATATATATATATATATATATATATAGATATGTAGATGGATATAGATTATATAGCTGTAGATATGTAGCTGGCCAGATAGTTGTAGATATGTAGATGAATAGATATAGATTATATAGATATATATATATATATAGATAAATATTGTGCGTTTACGTATGTGTTATGCGTACGTGGGTGTATGTATACATTAATATAATATACACGCATATGTAATGTGTGCATTTTAAAAATATGTATATATATATATAATCTCTCATATATATCTGTGTGTGTATGTGTATATATATATATATATATATATATATATATATATATATATATATATATATATACTATACTATGTGTATGTGTTTGTATCTAGATTATATATATATATATATATATATATATATATATATATATATATATATATAGATAGAGAGATATATTTATATAGATATAAGTATATAGAGATGTACTAATAAAATCCAAATGCAGGCAAAAGTACACAAAGCGAATCCAATAAACCACGAAAAAGGTGCACTGAAGGCGAACCAATAAAGCCACTGATGGAGACCACCAGTATATGAAACGTTTTATTAAAGAAAGTAATAAATCATGCTAAAAATGCTCCATTAACGCTATTAAAAATCTGTTTTCGTTTCGTCGCACTTAATCAGATGTGGGTTAGAATAAAGAGCTGCCCTTTTATATACATTTCAGACCTGTGACATCAAAAGCCTTAAGCCAACCAGAATGAATTTCTAATATGAAATAAATTAATTAGACTTTTCAAATTTATAATAAGAACCTTAAAAATATTTATATGCGAGTATTATTACCAAAGATAAAATACTTGTAGAATGAATTAAAACACATTTGGATAAACACAAGATGTTCATGAGTGTAAATAAATAAGTAAATAAAAATTTATATGATCCTTGATTCATTTGTGCATCAAAATCCATGCGCTGTCTGCTGGTTAAAAAGTAGAGAGTTATAGCAGTAGCTATAAAAGCCAAGGAATATAAACAACAATAAAACTTTTTTCATATTTGAATAATAAATAAATACAATCAAAATAAAAGCAATGTTCCAGAAATTTCATACACACAAAAGGTGCATGTCAGTGTAAAACATATGTGAACACTATAATTTAGCTGCTCTCAATTCTAAAAGTGGGGCAAGTGAAAAGTGCTCATTTAATACTGTTCTTTTATTGGCCTGCAAAGTCACTTGCCACCACAATTCTCTATATTCAATGATTCGCTTTCAGTGCACCTTTTTCTTGATATATAGATAGGTGTATATATATATATATATATAGAGAGATATATAGATATGTGTGTATATATGTATGTATGTGTGTGTGTATGTATATGTATGTATATATATATATATATATATATATATATATATATATATATATATATATATATATATATATATATATATATATATATATATATATATATATATAAATATATACATATATATATATATATATATATATATATATATATATATATATATATATATATATATATATATATATATATATGTATATATATATATATATATATATATATATATATATATATATGTATATATATATATATATATATATATATATATATATATGTATATATATGTATATATATATATATATATGTATATATATATATATATATATATATATATATGTATATATATATATATATATATATATGTATATATATATATATATATATATGTATATATATATATGTATATATATATGTATATATATATGTATATATATATATATATATATATATATATATACATATATATATATATATACATATATATATATATATATGTATATATATATATATATATATATATATATTTATATATATTTGTGTGTCTATATGTATTTGTGCGTGTATATATTCATTTATTTATAAATATATACATTTGTTTTTGTTATAGATTGCATCTTATCTTTACTTTGCCTTTTGTGCTCTTCCTGAACCCTTATTTTAAACTTTTACCCAGGTTTCTGTTGTACCTGCACTGTCTGCTTTCCGTTCCATATCTTGTTTATGAATCACTGTAATTTGCCTTCCTTGTTTCTTGGAATAAATTTATATGACCTGTCTGTCATTCCATCCTTTCAACTTTTTTTTAGCTTCTAATTGTTGTCCTGTGTCTGTACTGCTTTCTCTTCCATTTCTCCATTTTGTTTTGCTTCCAGTATGCAGATACCCCTTCTGCTGTCAAATGTCATGTTATGCAGTCAATATCTCCGTTTAAAGGCCTAGGACAAGGCGAGTCTCTCTCTGACATAGTGTTTCTCTGCTATACCCATATTGGTGTTGACCACGACTTTGATTACCTTGTTAACTTGCCAAGTTGGGTGTTGCAGGCCCATTTCCTTTTTTGCTGTAGCAGCAGTGGACATACAGATAGTACCTGTGGAGGTACTCTTTCATACCCTGTCTGTGTGTGCCATGGCTCCCTCCCTTCCCCTTCCTTGTGCCTACTCTTTGTTTCATACTTGTTACATGTGTGTACCACTGACTTCATGTTCTCCTTGCTGTCCCCAACAACCTTTGTCATTTTTCCACTGTTCATCCTCTGCCCCAGGTTAATCCTAGCTATAGCTTGACAAGTCCGTCCTGATGTGTCTCCTTAACTGACACCTTGTAATTGCCCTTAATTACTAATACTTGCCCCTCCTGTTTTGCACTGGCTGTCCCTGCTGCTGTCCTGACTAGGCTACATTTCAGACTTTTTTCCAATATTTATTCCTAAGCTTTGCCTCCTGCTTTCAGCGTGTCTGTTGTGATTTTCCCACCTGCACCTGTCCTGTTTGATTTGTGTGAGTAAGCTAGTTCTGCTTTACCGATGTCTATTACACAGTTCTCTGTAGTTACCTTGCATCACATCTGTACCTTTCTATTTTCTACAATCTCTGGCATTTTCTGTCCTCCTCTCCTGTTGGGTATGCCTATTTTATCCAGCTCCAATCACAGCCTTTTTTCACCACTCCTATTTATGCTTTGCTTCAGACCCCTTCCCTACTTTTCCTTTCGTTTCTCCTGTTACCTTTCATTGTCTGTATCCCAAGCCATAATATTTATCTCTGCTTTCAGCTGAACAGGCAAGGACCTTCACTTCCTCTGCATCTCAGATGCGACTACATTTACATAGCATCCTAGTCACCATCAGTCCCTGTGTCCATCTCCAGTACAGTAGTCTAGGTTTTTTGTTTTTTTTATTTGCACTGTCGTCTTGCTTTTGAGGGCTTGTGTTTCGTATCTCTGCTCCACTTATCCTTATGTTTTCTGTTGTGTTTGTTGCTAATTTTAATGGTTTCATATTTCTAATGCCTCCACTTTCCCTTAACTATGATTTCTGTTATATGCTGGAACTAGCAGGGGCCTATTTGATGGAGCAGGATTATAATGGCGGGGGGCAGATGTTGTTTTTTGCCTTTCTTTTTTCTTACAGTTGTACTTTTATAAAATGTATTTTATGCAGCCCTTGGGCACGTATCTCCCAGTCTGTCTGATACATCTATAATGTCGTGGGGCACAGCTGTTAACTGGGGAGGTGTCTTCTAGCTGTGAACTCATCTGTTGCTGCACTGTCGCGTGTTTTACCTGCAACTGCATTTTTGTTCACAAGTAGCCTTTAGATCTACTCCTGTGGCTTACCCATTTCCAGATATCCTGGGCACAGGCTAGCTCTGAAAAATCTAACTCTCTTCTTTTTGTTAACTTCATTGAAAGCTTTCCGTGCTTGCCTCTTTTTTTTGTGCTGCTGTCGTTATTTACATGTTTTTTCTTTCGTCTCTGTGCTGTGCTGGCAAAGCTGATTTCCTTTTGCTGAAAAATGTGACCCTTGTGTGATTCCTTCATTTTTAGCTGCCAGAAAGTAATGTGCATGACTCATTTGTTTGGTTGTTGGAATCTAGCTGCCACTTGTGCTGGTCTTGCTGTCTAGACCAAACTGAAGGCTGTCTCACTCATCATAATTACTTCTCCAGCCTTAGTGGTGCTGTTTAACGGGTTGAATGTTTTCTCTAATCCTATGATGAAGTCTGACACACAAGCTGAGCAGGACTGGTCCCGGCACATAATTCTCCAACCTCTGCTGGTTGCTGGCCACAGCACCTGCACCCCCACCCCCACCAACACACACACTCGCACACACTGTCAACTGCTAAAATTTGTTGCTTGCTAGTAAATTAAATTACCTGTTCACTTCCTTAATGTGTGTCCTGCATTCAAGCCATTTATTTTTACAGCAAACTTGCTTCTTTGTCGCATAGATTTATAGTTAAAATAGGAGGGGCCAGATAGCCTGTAGAGTTTTACATTTCGAGCAGTTTTGTGTGTCTGCGAATTCTCAATCTGAAGTTGTCTTCATTTGGTCTTCAGTCTGTAGGTTCCCAGATCCAGCACGGATTTGACAGCCACATACCCAGCATCTTGATCTGAGCTCAAAGCTCCTTCCCTATCCATAAATGCCCCTGTTTCTTTCCTCTTTTCAGATCTCGTTTGCTGCATTTTCAGGCCTGCATCACGATCCCCTGCTCCTAGCTTCTGTTTAGGTAAGAATTGTATTTTTCCTCTTTTTGGGTAAGTTTTATTTGCTAAACGTTTTCCCTTCTCTATTTTACCATGCATTTCGTTTGTTTAAAAAAAAAAAAAAAAAAAAAAAAAAGCCCTTCTTTCACTCTTTCTTTGAGCGTGTGCACGTCTGTGTGTGTCGGGTTTTTCGTTGTGTTTTTTTAGTCCTTTTTGGCTCTCCCCAGCTGATGACCACACTCTGTGTGTGGTTTGCTTGGGAGCAGCCCACCTAGACACTTCCTGTTCCCTCTCTGCCGGGTTTAATCCCCAGGCACTGATGAACAAGAGGAATAAGTTGATCTTAAAAGGACTTCTTCCCTCTCCTTCACCGAGGCACAGGCCCATTCTGCCTTGGTCTCTTCTGCTATCTCCACCCCAGCCTCTGGGACTCAAACTCCTGCCAAGAGGCCTGGGGACAGAGATGAGCATTCAAAGCATAGGGATAGGCCCAAGAAGTGATCCCGATCGCACGGGTCTTGCGGGCCCTACTCCAAAAGTTAGGTTGGCTACGAGATCTGAGTCCCCCGGCTCCATTTCCCTCTGTGTTCCCTGGAGCTGGAGGAGCTTCAGACCCAGTTGCCAGTGCAGGCTTCCCCTCACCGCCACTCCAGGCTGGTGTTGGTGGCCTCCTCATCTCGTTCCACCCGCAGTCTCTCCGAAGCGGAGACTGACAGGATGATGCAGAAGTGTATCTGCACCCAGATCTAGTTGGGAGTCTTGCCTGCCCCCTGGAGCCAGGGGATTGCAGTCTGTGTTCATCCCTATATCTCCTTCTCTGATCCGGCCCCCGGTTTCGGAGCCCTTGGATCCAAGGGTAGTCTGCATCAAGGGGTCAGCTCCTATGGTACCTTGGCACCGTATATGACCTTGATTTATGTCTGATCTGACTCGCTCGGATCTGTCCGGCTCTCTGAGCCATAACCTTGGTGCCAGATCCGAGGGGATGGTATCCGCTCCAAGCCTTTTGGAGCAGAGCCTTCCCCTAGGCATTTTTGCCCCTATAGGCTTGGCTCTGACTCCCCCATTGGGTCAAAGGGATACAGCTCCGACCATCGCCACTTCTCAGGACGTCTGTTCCGTTTGGCTTTCGACGTGGTGGAGAGGATCCTCTCGATTCCATCGAGACCCTTGATTATCTCATCTTTGGTGTACGTCCTGGCTCCCTCTATTTCTAGAGTGGGTCTGACCATCCTGCCATCTCTGGGACAGTCTGCCACCTCTATGTCCCAGGGCTCTGCCTCTTTGGTGCAGCAAGCCATTGGATAGAACCTCCTCAGTGGGGGTTTCTGGGGTGGACCTCATACATGTACGTGCAAAATGAGGCACTCTGACTCCCCCACTGGAGTCATTCACAGAAGATGCCGATTTGGAGGAAGGGAACCCCCCCCCCCCAGGAGGTCTCCTTCAGACCTTATGGAAATCTTACTCCAGCATGGGGGTGGTCTGTCCCAAAACCTAACCCAGATGAATCTGTGTTCCAGGAGGCTCTTGGCGCAAGACCCTCTACTTCCTGGGTATCCCCTCCCATGGATCCCTTGGTGGATCTCATTTCATCTCTGGCATTGAAGGAAACTGACTTGGAGCCCATTCCCAAGCGCCCTGACTAAGTTTTGAGCCCCCTTTGGACAGGATCTATTGGCATAAAGGCTCCCTGGTTGATGCCATGGGTGGTGGCAGCTTTCACTAAAAAGGAGCTCGCTTAGGAGAGCTCCACGGTCGACCCTCCAGACCAAGAGTCCAGGACAATGGACTGTTTTTGGGAAGCGGATGGATGCTTTAGAGACCTTTTCTGTCTGGGTGCTAAGCTACCTGGCACATGTGATTAGGCTGCAGTGAGACCTGGTCAGGGAGGTCACGGATGCTACCCCGGGGTCCATGTCGGCAGAGGGCAAGTAAGTGTTTTTTCTCCCAAATGGCCACCCTGACATCTGTTGTGAATGCCTTTATGCGTGTCCTCTCCCATGCCATGGAAGGTGCCGCCTGAGCTGCCATTAGGCATCATGCGTGGCTCCGGTTATGTGCCTTTTAGGAACCCTTTAAGATGTCCTTTATGAATGCCCCGTACGACAGTTCCTCCATTTTTGGGAAAACTGTATGTGACGCCCTAGTTCAGAGTGAGAAGGACAGGAAGACTCTGACTGCCATCGGGATCTGCTTCTCGGCCCCTCAACGATTCTTCTCTAGGAATCGGTGATGAACTATGAAAATGTGGTTCCGGAAACCTCAGTTTCTC
>NC_056739.1:197282948-197357948 GCF_019279795.1 Protopterus annectens
ATGTCCTATTTATTTCAGTGCTGAGGTTCAAGTCTCTCGAGCTCGTAGCTCGATGGGATTTGGATTTTCTGAGGTGCAGCATGTCCATTAATTCCGGGTTGGACATGGCTTTATACGTCAGGCACAGATCGCCTGTGAGCAGGTGGTATGCCACTGAGTAGAGCTGGAGTTTCTTTAACCGGGCAGCATATGGCATCTGTTTGAGCCCTTTGATCCTCTTGGTGAGGTACTTTTGGGGTCTTTCCAGTTGCTGCAGGTGTCTGGTAAGGTACATCCCAAAAGGGGCATTATACTCAATTATAGACTTGATGGATGAGTAAAGAGGCACGATGACCTCCCCTGATCTAGATGTGAATCCCTTCATGATTAGGTGGGCTATATAAAATGTTTTTCTAACCACTTCGGCCACGTGGTTGTCAAATGAGAGATTGCTATCAACTTGGGTCCCCAGGTACCTAATTACTACTTCTGTACTTAATGGATTACCACCTATGTGGTAATTTGTGGGCACTGCCAAAGGGGATGACTATACACTTGTTGGCGTTTAGCTTGAGGTCATGGCTCTGACACTAGTCTGTTTCTATGAGGCCCTTTTGGAGGATGCTTGTGTCGGCTGGAGAGTCGATTATGGCGCCCAGTTTGCAGTCATCTGCGAACTTGGTCAGCCACGGTCCTTCCGTGTTGGCCTGTACCTCCAAGAAATATATACCGAACGAGAGGTCCCAGGACTGAGCCTTGTGGGTCGCCACTTGTAACTGGTTTGGAGTCTGACATGGCTCCAGCAATTCTAACCATGTGGGTTCTGTCCTTGAGCCAGTTTGCAACCCATCTAGTGACATAGGGGTTTATATGTAAGCTGGTGAGCTTATCTATAATGCCCGGGTGGGGTATTGTATCGAAGGCTTTTGCGAGGTCCAGGTAGGCTGTGTGGACCACCTTCCCCTCGTCAATGGCCTTTGTGACTGTTTCAAAGAAATCGACAAGGTTTAAGAGGCAGGATCTGCCCTTAAAGCCGAACTGGGTAGGATCCATTGTCTGTAGGTTCCCCAATACCTTTATTTATGAGGTCCATGATGATCCTTTCCATAGCTTTGCAGACCAAGCTAGTCAGGCTTATGGGGCGATAGTTTCCAGGATCCGTTGAGGCACCACCTTTGTGGAGAGGGACCACTGTTGCTGTACGCCACTCTTTAGGTACATATCCTGTAGTAAGGCTGAGATTGAACAGTAGTTTTAATTGGGAAAAAACACGTACCTGTGAGCTACCACATAGGTGGCAGTACACTAAACACCAAAAGTGTGACAAGTACAGTGAGACAATGACCTCCTTTTTTCTGGATGAAAAGCCCTTAGTAATGAGGGGTGCAACGTAGAAAGGTTTTCCAACATGTGACTATCAAAGGTGAGACCACTGTCCACCTGTGTCCCTAGGTCTCTTTTATCACACTTTTGATGATTAGTGTACTGTCACCTATGTGGTAGCTCACAGGTACGTGTTTTTTCCCAAAGGGGACAATTATACATTTTTTGTCATTTAGCTTGAGCCCATGGCTCTGGCACCAGGCATATGTTTTGGTAAGGCCCTTTTGTAATATATCTACATCATTTAGGGATTCAGTAATTGCTCCCAGCTTGCAGTCATCTGTGAACTTTGTAAGCCAGAGTCCTTAGTGTTGGCCTGTACTTCAGAGAAGTAGATGCCAAACAAGAGTGATCCCAGGACAGAACTCTGCGGTACACCACTTGTCATTTGTCTGGAGCTGGATTTGAAGTCCGCTACTTCTACAGTGTATGTTCTGTCGGTAAGCCAGTTTGCAACCCATCGAGTGATGTAGGGATTAATGCCCAGCTTATTAAATTTATCTATGATTCCAGAGTTGGGAAATAGTGTCAAAAGCCTTGGCGAGGTCCAAGTAGGCTGTGTGAACTACTTTACCCTCATCCACAGCTCTGGAGACTGATTCGAAGAAGTCAATCAGGTTCAGGAGGCAAGATCGGCCCTTCACGAACCCAAATTGGGTGGGGTCCAGTGTTTGAAGGTTGTCAGTGTCTTTGTAAGTTCCATGATAATACGTTCTATGGCCTTGTAGATTAGGCTCGTCAGACTGATGGGACGGTAGTTCCCGGGATCCAAAGTGGATCCCCCCCTTGTGGAGTGGGATGACTGTAGCTGTGCGCCACTCTGTGGGCACGAAGCCTGAGGTGAGGCTATGATTAAACATGACACACAGGTGAGGTGCCAGTTCATTTTGTAGTTCATGCAGTGCACAGCCCGGGATGTCGTCTGGTCCCATGGATGCTGTATTCTTGGCTTTGGAGAGTGCGTTTTTTACCCGAGTGGCTGTGATTACCGGAATTTGGCATTCTTTCGGTATTGGATTCAGTGCCAACTTCACCCCCCTTTCACCCCCTAAAGGGACAATCCATCTGCCAGGATATTGGCAATATCCTTGGGATCAGTACATCTAGTGCCATTCTGCTGTAGCTTAGAGCAGATCTGAATATTGCCATTTAGAGTCTTAACATAGCTATAGAATGCCTTGTGGTTGTCTTTAGAATCTTTGGCAGTTTTGTTTTCGTAACTAGCTTTGGAAGATTTTATGATTGTCCATGATTGAGGGTGGGTTTTAAATGAGTACTGCCCCTAACTGCACGTTGGGTGTGGTGTATTGTTGGCTGCTGTACTTTTATATGCAAAACTAAACTTTTTGTACAACTCGTCTGTCTGCACCATGGGTTTTTGGACCACTGCTTTTATTTTGCTTGATTACATTTGTAGAGTGATAGTAGTAGAGAGCTGGAATCATGTTTATCTGAGTTAGCTCTGATATGAAAGAGCTCGATTCCTCAGACTAAAGGTTTGCCCTTCAGGGCACAGTTGCTCAACATCAAATCCTTTAGCTAGATTAAGATTTTATTTTGATATTTGGAAGATGACAGAGGTTCTCCTGTTCGATTCTCGGCTGGAGTGCCTTCTGTGTGGAGTTTGCATGCCCCCCCCCCCCCTGCAGTCGAGTGGCCTCCGAAAGACATGCGTGAATGGGCATGCCTTCGCTGAAGGTTGGGTGTCGGGCTGGCAACTCGGCACCATAAAAATCGACTGCCAATCATTAGCGGACCGGAGTTCTGCTGTGGCGGCCCCTAACCGAGAAAAGCCGTAAAGACAAGCAGACAGTAGAATGTAATGTATCACACTGCTTTGTTTTTGTATTGTTAGTAGCTGTAAAAGTCTCTTGTTTGTAATTCGCACCCTCTTCCTATTTTGACACACTTCTGTTTTATCTTTACAGTACTCGCCTACGCTCAACAAACTGTACTGTCAGCTGGCAAAGACCTGTCCAGTCCAGATAAAGGTTGAGTCCACCCCTGAAGTAGGGGCAATTATACGTGCCACTGCTGTCTACAAAAAGTCTGAGCACGTGGCTGATGTGGTGAAGCGTTGTCCACACCATGAACGCAGCACAGAACATAAAGATGGTAAGGAAGGAAGTTATCCAAGTTCTGACCTGTTGCTAATAATTAGCTGCATTTCTGTTGTGTGTAATAGAGAGGGCTAATGTGGGCTAATGTAGGTCAAGTGGAAGAAGGAAAAGAGAAGGCCAGTGCATCTGCTTAGCAGTATGAATTTTAGTGGTTACAGCAACAAAAGTGGACTGCATACCTGCATGAGGAAATCTGTAGTGGTAGGTGATTGGAGGTGGAGGAGTCTGTACAAAGAGAGGTACAAGTGTGATAAACTAGGTCAGGGCAGTAAAAGCACAAGTTCAGAAGGAAATGTCAGCAGTCAGGAAGTGGGGTAAAGTTGTTTTTTTGTAAGTTATCTTTTAGACAGGCCTAGCCATGCATTCTAAGGTTGAGTAGTATGTGGTACTGCATGTATCTGTCATCTTTGGTCAGTGTGCCATACTGGAAGTGAGTTTAAGTCGTAAAACCTTTGAATAGATACCATGATAACAGTAATTGAGGTGGGAGATGAACTAGTTATACTGAGAGAGGATAAAACGGGCACAGGACCTCTCCAGTGGTCCAAAAGTATATGGCCAATGTGCTGATACATCTCCTTTATGGACATCTTCAGAAGCTCAGTGGCAATTGCAGAAGTGAAATGGCTGAAAGGCGCTTTTTGTATGGGGTGCAGGAAGACTTTAGGGAAATCTAGGACAATAAGCACAGGGAAACGCAGAGAAAGTATTGAGGGAAAGGCTGACTGCTTTCTTTAGTATATGGCAGTTTCCAGGATTTAAAAAAAAAAATGAGAAGCTGACCGTGGAATACTAGTACCTTCATTTCAGGATCTTTGAATTGATCCCATACAGACAGTTACAAGGACGGCTAGCAGGACCACTGATGTAGAGCTGGAGTACATCATAGTTGTATGGTAAGACGCACGGTTTTGGTAAGAGGTGCATTGTGTGGAAAAAAGTGCCACAGATGTGTCTGATTGGGCTATTACTCTTCACTTTGTTCATTTGACATGTATCTTGGGGAAAGGAAGACATGGCTCACCCTTGTTGCATACTTCAAAAAGTCTGGAGTTGCACTGGCGTGTGTTGGAAAATTGAGCGACCAGCCTTAAGGAAGGGCATGAAGAGGTTGTCCAAACTGGACAGAAAAAAATGAGACTCTGTACACAAATGGAGACTGTTGCACATTTGGACCACAGTAACATTAGTGTGGACGGTCTCCTGGGGAAGTGGATCTGCTGGCAGAATAGCTTTTAACAGGACTTGCAAATGTTCATCACAAAGATTGACCTGCTAGGACCAGAGCCAGTGCTGAGATATATTCCAGTAATGCAGTCTCCAGAATAATGCTGTCATGCTCCCCTGTACTATGCCTTAGCCAGGTCGCATAGCCTAGCACCTACCTATGAATCTATGACATTGGGCCAAGGGCCTGCGTAAGCCTAGCCAACAAGGTTCCCTGCCATATATTGTATGCTGTCCCGCAGGTCATATAGTGCCCTTGCCTTCTTTGGTCTACAGTACTGTATACTGTTCTGTAGGCTGTACAAGGCAAGGACAGTAGGTTGATGGAATAAGTCCAGAGAAAAACCTCAAGAAGGGTGGTGGTGGAGGAGGAAGTCTATGGCTAGAAAGTAATCTGACATTTTTCATGCTGGAGACCAGGGGATGTAATGTAGGTGTACAAAATTATGTTGAAGGGCTGTTTGGCTTTATTCTCTACCAGGACATTGAGTATGGTCCACAAACAGCAGATTATAGCCAATATTTACTGGAGGAAGTCTGATCCTACAGTAAAGACACATACACACAGGGGAGGGCATGTGTATCGTATACATACAATGCTCCAGGTGAAAACTGAACTTGTAAACAAAGGGATTTCAGATTGCAGTACAAACTGTATCACCGCTATGCTGCCCCAAATCAAATGTGCATTTTATTGCCATTAGGAATTTGTTTACCAAATATTAATCTGTGTAGGTCAACACAGGTTACAGTGGATTGGAGTGAGGCTTCTGATGTTTCAAAGCGTGCAAATCGAAAAAGCAGTAAAGGTGAAATAAATGCTTGCAGAGGCAAATATAATGTTATGTATGGAAGTTTTGGGTTATAGCTTTCTCTCATTGTCATGGTTTCAGGGCTGTCTGTATTATGATGGAAATACACTAATGTCACCGTTTGCATGAGAGTGCAGTAATGTTTCTGTTCATTTTATACAAAAGTAAGTACTGCAACAGTAGGCAGAATTAGTTAAAAGGAAAAGAGGTGTTTTGTTTCAAGATGAGTTTTTTTTTTTTTTTATTTGCAGGTCTTGTCCCACCTAGCCACCTGATTCGTGTGGAGGGCAATTCACAGGCTCAGTACCTGGAAGATTCCAACACCAGGCGTCAGAGTGTCATTGTGCCTTATGAGAAACCACAGGTAACATGTTACAGACTGAGTAGCAGAGAAGTAATACTTTTTCTTCCAGAAAAGTGCAGGAACTCTCTTAGCTTTTTCTTGGAATACTGCCAGTGAGGTAGTGAAAAGGTGGTACGGAGAGACTGCCTTTTAGGTGGCCACAGTGTGCTGGATCGTAAGAACGGAATGTCAGCTGTGAGGATTTGTGCTTCTGACGGATTCAGTTTATTGGTTAACAGAAAGAGCTGATTATTTTATTTATTTTTACTGTTTTCGCCATGTTTCTTGTTTCAGTTTTTGGGATGGAAACTTGAGTGCGTCAACTGGATGGCAGCAGAAGGCACTCCCCACCTATTCTGTACATGTAAAACATTGGGAAGTAAGAAATAGTGTTGCCATAAAATGCAGAACACATCTTTGAAGATGAAGAGTAGGTAGTAAAGATTTGCCGTATACAGAAGTGTGGAAAAGCAGATGTCCTTCAAGGATGCATCTGCAGTCTTTACAAATGGGTTGTCCTGTCGTCAGGCAGCCCTTCGGTCGGCCGGATTCCAAAGTCTGGGTCTGGCTTCGGCTGGTGTCGCACTTCACCCGACGTCATTGCGGCAGTTATTCGGGTATAAAGGCATCAGCCGACGCCATTTTCCTCAGTCTTTCTTGCCGTGGCTCAAGCAGAAGCTGTTCGCAAGTGCCGGTCGGTCAGATCCAGAGATTACTACTACCAAATACTACTTCGAAGACTTCTATAAAGCTAAGTACCCCGTTGGGGACTCTTTCTTGCCTCAGCCGATGTCAGAGAAAGTTAATAACTGTTTATCTTGTGGGAAACAAATACCTCAAAGATTTCCACTCCTATTGCATACATTGTTTAGGCCCAGACCACGACGTAGCATCTTGTCTAGCTTGTGCTTCTTTTAACCGGCGGACGCTTAGACGTCGATCGGACTTTGCTGAACAGATTTTCGGCTCCGATTTTGCCTACATTATGCCGTCGGATCCTCCGACTACGCAAATAACTAAGAAACGCAAAGAAAAGGACCGACACTCGCGGTCCGCGGTTTCGGCCGAAACCGCGGTTAAGCAAACCACGAGTGTCTCTGTTTCGGCCGAAGCCGAGCAAGCGGTTCTTTCTTCAGCCAATAACTTGCCTTCTACCGAGGCCTCTTCTAACCTGGTAGAAACGGCTTCTGAAATCCAACCTTCTGTTGCGGTTTCACAGGATTTATCAGACACCATCCCCCTGGATACTTCTACCCCTGCACGTGGAGTTGCTAGGCCTCCTCCAGCTATGTCTATTAAGGCCTTTGCCAGGGCTAAAGCAGCCAAAGCATCAAAACCTGTGCCTGCCAAGCCCCCCTCTCACAGGCCCAGCACCAGCTCCCATATGCTTTCTTTGGCTGAGGATCTCATCTCTTTAATTCGTGGAGCCCAGCCTCATCCAGACAGGGCCTCTCTCCCTCCTCCAGAAAGAGGCCTAGAGCAGAGCCCCTGAGCCAGTATCCACAGATGATTCCTCTGATGACACAGAACATACAGACCCTCCTGAGGCTTCTTATACTCCTTACGAAGACTCTGATGCTGAGGAGTCCATCCCTTCAGCCTCTCCTCCTGAGGAATTTTCCTTTGGGGGAACTTTGCATGCTATGAGGGAACAATTTCAGTGGCAGGGCCAAGATTTCTCAGACTCTAGAAAAAGGCTTAGGACCTTTCTACATTTGCCACAGCATAGGCCTTTAGCTATACCTCCAGTTCTTTCTGTTGTTGATGATGCATTTAATGATGCTTGCACTGCTCCTGATACTTTACCTCCGGCTCCTGCTAAGCCCGATAGGTACTACAGGGTCCCGGACACTCATCACCACTTATATAAGGCTCCTTTTGCAGATCCATTTGCAGATCCAGAGACTATCTCCCAGGGTCCAAAAGCTGTAGCAGCTACTTCTTCTAAAAACCCCCTCCCCTCTGAAAGGGAATCCAGGTCCTTAGAGAGATGGGGTAAAAAAGTTTACACCTCTGCTACTTTGTCAGCTAGAGCTTTGAACTGCCAATTTCATATGATTCAATATCAAGAGTTTATGCTTGACCAGTTGACTAAAAAGCTGTCCTCTGAAGAATCTTTAGATAAAAAGTATGTTCAAGAAATGGTACATAACATACAGCAGGTTAGTAACCATTCTTTAAAATGTGGCTATGATGCACTGGAGGCTTCCTTTAGATCAGACATGACTGGCACAGTTATCAGGAGGCATGCATGGTTGAAAGAACAGGCATTACCAGACCACGTCAAATCTAAGCTTTTGGATGCACCTATGGACAAGGTCAATTTATTTGGTTCCCCTGCACAGCAGGTACTAAAACAGATGGAAGAGAAAGCAAAATCTGTGCAAACAGTGAAAGATTTCTTGCAAGTTCAACCTCCAAGGTTTAGCAGGAACTGGCCCTCCAAGAATTGGTCCTTTCCAGACCCCCTCTAAGGCACAAAGAGGCAGGAATAGGCGCTCTAGAGGCAGAAACCAATCCAGGGGTGCCTACAGGGGTCGCCAGTGGCAGGGTAACAACCAACGAGGCATGGATACAGCCACCACCACTACAACAACTCAATCACAGTGACTTGGTGGTGGTACCGCCTACCAGGGAACAACTAGAAGCACCTTTAGGCGGAAAGCTAACCTTATTTTCAAGAAACTGGCACTGCATTACAAGAGAAAAATGGATATTGCAAACTATAGACCAAGGTTACAGATTCCATTTCCATACTCTACCAGGAAAGAGAGGAATGCCGAACTTACCACCTACTCAAAGGACAGAAGCTCTAAAACAAATATCTCAATTATTAAAAATGAGAGCTGTGGAAAAGGTACCATCTATGGAGCAAGGGAAGGGATTTTACTCCAGACTCTTCCTGGTACCAAGAAAAGAAAACAAATGGAGGCCTATTCTAGATCTGTCCGCTTTAAACACATTCCTCATTGTTCCAAAATTCAAAATGCTGACCCTACAGCAGCTTCTTCCCATGCTGGGCAAGGAGTCTTGGCTGGTAACTCTAGATCTCAAGGAGGCATACCTGCACGTCCCCATAAGACCAATTTGCAGAAGATACCTCAGATTTCTTGCAGGATCAGAGCATTATCAATTCTCAGCATTGCCCTTTGGCTTATCTACTGCGCCCAGAGTGTTCACGAAATGCCTGGCATCAGTAATCGCTCATTGCAGACTTCAGGGGATTCAAATCTATCCCTACCTGGATGACTGCCTGATTCAAGCGGACAACAAAAACAAACTAACAGAAGACTTACAAAGAGTCATCTACCTGCTGCAAGCCCTGGGATATACAGTCAATACAAAAAAGTCAAGGCTGATTCCATCCCAAAGAATAACCTTTCTGGGTGCAGAACGGGACACATCAAACCAAATGGCATTTCCAACTACAGAAAAGAAAGAGCAACTTCCTCTCTACTTCTTGGCATTAACAAAGCAGAACCAATTAACTGCAAGAAAAGTGCTACAAGCTCTAGGCTTCATGGCATCCTGCATAATACTGGTCCCTCATGCCAGGCTGCATATGAGAAAGCTACAGTGGTACCTAAAGAAATTGTGGTCCCAGCACCAGCACAGCCTAGAAACCAAAATTCCAATGATCCCATGCCTGAAGCAAGAGTTCCTATGGTGGGCTCAGGCCTGCCAATCAAACACAGGATTGCCCTTCTGCAAAAGTCAACCAAGACAAACCATCACGACAGATGCCTCAGACCTCGGTTGGGGGGCACACATGATGGGCAAGTGCATTCAAGGCCTATGGACTCAAGACCAGCTGTATCTGCACATAAATCTAAAAGAAATGATGGCAGTAAAATTGGCAATCCAGGCATTCAGACCTTTTCTCCAAAAAGGCCAGTTGATAAGGACAGAGGCCAGTTGATGATAAGGACAGACAACACCACAGTTATGTGGTACATCAACAAACAGGGAGGCACACACTCATACCCTCTATGCCGGCTGGCACTGGACCTATGGGATGTGGCTCTGAGCTACAACATTCAGTTACAGGCAATTTATGTACCAGGGAAGGAAAACATTCTAGCAGACATATTAAGCAGAACTACAACAGATGCCCACGAATGGATGCTGCATCCGGACATCTTCAAAACCATCACAAGAGAATGGGGATTACCACAAATAGACTTGTTTGCATCCCCATTCAATCACCAGTTGAAGAAATTCTGCACAAGGACTTACCACCCACTTGCTTGGAAGGTGGACTCCTATCTTTCAGTTGGAAAAGCCTGACAGCATACGCCTTCCCACCACTTCCTTTGATGCACATGGTGCTTCTGAAGATCAAAGAGGAACGTCCGAGGATCATTCTGATAGCCCCAGACTGGCCAAGACAACATTGGTATCCACTGCTGAGGAGCATGTCCCGGGAACAAATATGGACACTGCCCCTGATCCCATTACTGCTAACACAGAACAACTACAACATCCTGCATCCAAACCTAAAAACTCTGCAGCTAACTGCCTGGAACATTACATAACAGCAATTAACCCAAATTTATCCCAAAGGGTTAAAGACATAATCCTGGAGGCTCGTAGACCTTCAACAAGAAAGAATTATGCAGCAAAATGGAAAAGATATCTCATCTGGAGTACTGCAAAGGGGCATGATGTGACACTGGTGAACATAGCCAACATCCTGGAGTACTTGGCGGACCTCTTCCATACAGGCCTGTCCTACTCTTCCATCAAGATACATGCATCAGCTATTTCAGCAGAATACAGCTTGGATCCTCCTGTCTTCTCGCATCCTCTGCTCAGACAGTTTCTGAGAGGAATTAAAAATGTGAAACCTCCCAGGAAACCTCCATTGCCAGCATGGGACTTGAACTTTGTGCTAGAAAAACTGACTCTTCCTCCTTTCGAACCAGCAGCAACAGCAGAATTACAATACTTATCCTGGAAGACTGCCTTCCTGCTGGCAATAACTTCAGCAAGAAGGGTCTCTGTACTACAGGCATTAATGGCAGTGCAACCCTTCCTAATCTTCCATCAAGATAGAGTGTCCATGAGAACAAATCCTACATTTATGCCTAAGGTGGTATCCAGAGTATCTTTAAATCAGGCTATCCACCTTCCTACATTCTTCCCCAACCCACAGAACAGGGGAGAAAGGCTCTTACATACCTTGGATGTACACAGACAATTACGCTACTACCTGGACAGGACAAAAAACAATAGAAAAACTGACCAGCTTCTGGTAGCATATGCAACAGGAAAGGAAGGAAAACCAATTTCTAAACAGACAATCTCCAAATGGATAGGAAATTGCATTAGATTTTGTTACTTCTACCATGGAAAGAAAACTCCAGAGAACATCAGGCCTCACTCCACAAGGGCTACAGCCACTACCACAGCTTTCTTACGAGGAGTGGCTACCAAGGACATTAGAGGCTGCTACTTGGACCTCCGTGCATACATTTGCCAAGCATTATAACTTACCTCTATACTCCAGATCCCGTGCTGGTTTTGCCACTGCTGTTTTGCAAGGGATCCTAACTACACCATAATCTCTTCTCATTTCCTCCTCCCCTAGTTTAGCTATGGTATTCTACCCATTTAAAGACTGCAGATGCATCCTTGAAGGACATAGTACAGTTTTGTACCTACCATAAATGTAGATGTCCGAGAGGAATGCATCTGCAGTCAGGATTACCCACCCTCCTTCCCCCTCTGAGGTACTCCTAGGGTATTTGCCAATCTTCAGCTAGCTTGGGGGGGATCTATTATGGTGTATTTGTTTGTATATATGTACATACATGCTTATTTATGTGTTTGCTCTCTACTATTTGGAAACTTTGGCATTTATCCAAATTTAGCCATCCAAGAGGGCACCTGGCATCTGGGGCAAGAAACAGAGGAAAATGGCGTCGGCTGATGCCTTTATACCCGAATAACTGCCGCAATGACGTCGGGTGAAGTGCGACACCAGCCGAAGCCAGACCCAGACTTTGGAATCCGGCCGACCGAAGGGCTGCCTGACGACAGGACAACCCATTTGTAAAGACTGCAGATGCATTCCTCTCGGACATCTACATTTATGGTAGGTACAAAACTGTACTTTGTCAAATACCAGTTTTAGTTGTAGTATTTGTATGAGTAGCCACTAAATACAAAGAACCTAGGTTGTTTGCTCAGCTGCCTGCCTGTTTTCTCCCAGTACAAACAAAAAAGATGCACGCACCATATACACAAGAACGTGTGTATGATGATATGCACACACTTATATGTACATACATTTATATATAAACATATATAATATAAATCTGTAGTGCACCCATGTACATCAACATTGTATATAATTTGTGTGCATGCATGATTTTTTTTATATAATTTATGCTTGTATTATAAATGTAGTATGTCAGGTCTTTTAGTCTATACATCTGTACATGGACTTGTACTTTTTTTGTTTTAGTCCTACTTTAGCAGCTTGTTTTTTTTTTCTCCTTCTACTCCTGTTCTTCTAATGTGGTGGAAAGCTATCTGCTATTAAAATGATTCAGCTGTCAGTGCTCTTGCATTGATATTGCCTCTTCCTTTTTCCCCTGCTTAAGAAGCAAATTTGCCTCCTGGCATGGACACTAACTATAGCTGGAACTGGCTTCTGGGGTAGAAGTGCTTCTGGACATAGACTTGCATACTACCCTAATCAAGTACAGTATGTTTGTTGTGATACTGGTGTACTGTGGTCCTGCTGAGCAGTTTGAACTCTGGGTAAGAGGAGTGAGGTAAACTGTATATATCTTTTTTTTAATTATGGCTGTAGATATGTGCAGGTTTGTGTTTTGCTATTTATTGTGGGGGTAGATTCATGTAAATATGTGTATTGTGTTCGGCAACCTGTTAAAAGTCGATAGGCATGGCAGTTTGAATGAGCTACCAGTAGTTGAAATGTGACTTGATTTGGATTGTACAATGCTGTTTAAGTAGAATTTGAGGAAGGGTACCTGTAATGCACAAGCAGAGTTTGTGGAAATCTGAACAGTGCACAAGAATACTTAGTCGGTGCGCTCATTGTTCTCTCTAGGATGTTTTGACAACCCGAGTGTACGTCTTTGTTTACTAGCTGTGATTCAGAAATTAGGAGAGTGGCCTTTTTTAAACTTGCGTTTTGGTTTGCAGCATTTATTTGAGGGTGGCTGCCTTTTCCAGGATATCTAATGATTATATGTTTACAGAAAGGTGTTTTGTTCATTTGCTTTACTTTCATTTTCAGTTCCCTACAAGTAGAACATTTCTGGGTGTTAGATTGTGTAGCTGTATAAAAGTGTGTTAGCTTAGATATTATGTGATCTTGATTTTTACCTCCTAGACTGGAAATGGTTTATGTACTATGCTTAAGTTTTATTGTCCAGGTATCATGCAGCCTGCTGTGAATAGCTTTTCATGACAGACATTTCACTTGAATTTTTTGCCTTTCAGTGCAGCAGTAGGGTGCAGTTTGCCAAAAAGAAGTTGGTAAGCTACCACTAAGTAGGGCAAGTTGCCGGAGTGGTAAAAGCTTACAGTGAAAGTTATTGGCACAGCTGCATTAATAGACACTGCTTTTGCTTGACAGTCTCCCACTGAATGTGAGAATCACCAAACTCCTCTCACTGACTATGATCGATTAGCTGCAGCTTGTGCAACACAGTGTAATACAAAGGTATTGCCTCCCTTTGTCCCCACAGTTCCTTCATTATTTGTAAAATAAAGTGTTCGGGGAAAGAAAACGTGTCAGTGAAATGAATTCAGTGACTTGCACATTCACAAAAAAATCTCATAGCCAGTAAAAGTTTACTCAGTGGGTGTAATGTCGATGATAAATTTTGTGTGGCCATCTAATTTCCTTGTGTGTGCATGTGACAGTTGATTATATGTTAATGTTGTAGTAATAGTTTCTTGTGGAAAATGTGAAATCAGAAGTTAGGGCAGTGTTGCTCTGCTCTCCGGTGCAGAGGGCTGAAGGCCTGACTGTAGTCCACATCACTCGGGATCGATTACTGGCACAAGAAGCTGCACAAACTGTGAAGGGATGGTTGAGAGATGCACAACTTGCATCAGCATGGTTGCCCAGGAGGGAGGGTGGGTTTTGGTGGCTCCTCCCTGTGTTGGGACCACGTGCTCCAGGGGTGTGGTAAAGGACACCCCCTGAGAACATTCCCCAAAGGGGAGATATGGGTAGGTTTACCTAAGCCACTGTGATATCCCTTGTAGAGGCATGTAAAGACATAGCCATGGCTCCTTATCAGGGATATAGGAAGTTCATCTGCAGTGAAGCTGAGCCACATCAGGGAGTGGGGTTATTTCCCGTCATAAAGTGCCCTAATGCGTACCAGGATGACTGCTCCACAATTGATCCTGTCCTCGTAGAGAACAAATGGCAGAGAACAGCATTCCTCCATGGATCAAATGGGCCTGTCAGTCACAGGGGGCCTGTCAGTCACAGGGAGATGATGGCAAGCAGTAGGGAACCAAAAAAGTGAAAATTAAAAAAAAGTTGGAAACTCTGCCGGTAGTCTGGACACCAGACCAGTCTTAGACTCCTAGGTGAGTACTAGGCCATTTCTTTGTAGCCTATTTTAAGTATAGTAATTTGGTATTAAAATTACCCTGTCCTTTTTTTCCAAGAACTATATCTCTATGCTGACCATAAGATTTCTGGAGTAAAGCCATAGAGAATTAATGGGGGACCCTGTTGTGGTATACAGCTTTTAGGTGCTGCCCCTGTCTATTAGTGGTACAGGGGCAGCCCTGGGGTGAATTTGCTATTGTCCATCCATAAATCCATGTTGCGCCTGACTAGGGACAGAGATGAGCTTTGATGTGAGAGTGTTCAATCTCGCCGTTTGTTCTTACACCTGGGTTCGGAGCCGATCCTCGGCTCCGTGTCGGCCGCTTGGCAAAGCTCTGCATCGAGAAGAAGCTCGAGACCAACCTAACTCCCACAATCCACCTCTGACTTTACCTCAGATCTAGTTTGCCGCTGCAACGTTCGCATCATTTTTGATGAGCTCGGACCACCTCAAAGCTAAGATAATTTTTTCTTATATATTTTTGGATAAAAACTTCTCTTTTTCTCTTTAAAAGTTGTTGTGTGTGTGTGTGAGTAGTGTGTCGAGGGCTTCTTGGGTTCGTATATATAAATTTATATACTTTTCTTAGAGTTACTTCCCTTGGGGCCTACCCCACCCTTTAACTTTATATACAGGATTTGACTACAGGATTTGACTTTATCTTACAGGATTTGACCTTTATTACTGGATTGGACATTTTGTACTGGCTATTTCACTGTTTTACTTGGATTTGACTTTTTGTAACATGTCTGAAAAAGCTAAACCAGGCTTCAAACGGTGCCAATGTGGACAGAAAATGTCTGTCACTGATAATCATAGTTCCTGCATCTACTGTCTTGGCCCTCTCCATCTGCAGGAAGACTGCTCCATCTGCCATTCTTTCAGTGGAAGGGTCATGACAGATAGGCGCAGGAAACTTATGGATAGGGGCCTTTTGAAGCCTGCATTCCAAGAGGCTCTGGATGCATCGGACCAGACATCTAAATCCTCGAAGGAATCTAAGACGTCTGAGCCCATGTCATCGGCTCCGAGCTCTTCATTTAAAGTTCGATCACCGGTTCCACAGACTTCGGGGCCGAGTGTTGAACTTTTGTCAGTTACCGAGCCTCGAGTCTTGGAACCGGTGATGAAGCTTCCTCCTCCTGTACTTTTGAGGTCGGCTCAGTCTTCGATTCCTTCGACGCGTTCTTCCAGGCCCCTCTCCGACACCGATGTAGACCGCGTGGTGCAGAAATTGATGGAGAATACGGCCTTGTCCAAGCTCATCTCGGTCTCCTCCCAGTTCGATGGCCTTCCCTTATCTCCACCTGTTCCTCCTCCGAGACCTATCCAGTCTTCGGAGCCGTGAGAGGCTGATCTGATTATTGTGGAGCCCTCTGTGCCGGAACCGTCTTTTTCTTTGTCGGCACCGTTCACCTCGACTCCGTCGGACCCAGCACCGGAGTCTCGGAGCCGAAGATCCATCCTTGGATCGGGGACTGAGTCGGACCGATGTTTCGGTTCCGACTCTCCCTCTCGGAGCCTCGGCTCGGATCGACTCTGCTCCGTCCTCTGGTTCGATGCCATCTGTGCCTGTCTCGGGGATTCCTCCGATTTCTTCGGAACCTGGGGATACCTCGACTCGGGACCCGGGGGCCTTCGACCTCATGAGGAAGGTGTTGTCTACTCAGACAACCACTTCAGCAGAAACAGCTTCTCCTTCCCATAAAGGCCCGTTGTCCTCCTCTGCACCCACGGCTACATCTAAGCGTCGAGCACCAGTGTCTCAGCCACCCCTAGAGGGTGCCCCCTCTTCGGAGGCTTCATCGGATGCCCCCCTCCCCGAAGAAGTTCCGAGGAAAAGATTGTGTAAGAGGAGACACTTGGATTCTCCACAAGAATCCTTGACATCGGACACTGACTTGGATGAGTCAGAAGGGTCCCCAAAATCACCCTCAGAGGATGTCTCCTTTTCTGACATCCTGGAGATCCTAAAACAGAGAGGTGATTGGCAAGCCCTACCCCCTTCTGAGGATGAGTCAGTCTTGCTGAAGGCATTCGGTGCTCGCCCTTCCTCCTCCTGGGTCACTCCGCCCTTCGATGAATTGATGGAATTGATTGCTCGGAGGGCGTGGGAGACACCTGACACGGTGGAGCCAGTCCCTAGAAAGCCTAATAAGTATATTACTGCACCCCAAGACAAGGCTTATCTAACAAAGGGAGTTCCAGTGGACGCTATGGTGGTGGCAGCTGCCACGAAAAAGGAGATGTCTGAATCTTCCTCATCTGTCCATCCGCCTAATAGAGATTCTAGGACCATGGACAGGTATGGGAAGCGCATTTTTAGTTCAGCGGCTTTTTCCATGCGATCCCTGAACTATTTGACCCATTTCACATGGTTACAGAGGGATCTAATCAAAGAGTTGGGAGATACCCTCCAGGGTACTACAGATGCTGCTGTCTCGGAGAAAGTTACAGCACATCTCAATACCCTCACATCTATTGCAAACTCGTCCATGAGGCTGATCTCATATGCAGCCGAAGGGTCGAGTAGGGCAGCGGCTTCAGCGATTGCTCTTCGTAGACAATCCTGGATGCGCTTATGTTCCTTTGCGGAAGCCTTCAAGTCTTCCTTTACCAACGCCCCATTTGATGGTGCCACTCTTTGGCCCCAAAGTAAAGGAAACCCTTACCCGGTGTGAGCAAGAGGGAAAGACTCTGTCTGCTGTCGGAGTCCGTTTTTCCACCCCATCCAGACCGTACCCCAAAGGGCAACGTGGTGGAAAAATGTGGTTTCGAAAACCCCAAGGCTCTTTCCCAGGCACACAGGGTGATGCCCCCTCTAGAGGCAGAGTGGGGGGCAGAGGTGGAAGAAGTCGCCCTGGCGGCAGAGGGGGTCCGCAAAACCAAGGTGACAGGGATACACTCCCTGGGAAACCTTTCCAGCACTCCTGAGAGGAGGCCCGACTGTCCTGCTCTGGAGGCAGTCGGGGGTCACTTAGCTTTATACCCTCAGGCCTGGCAAAGTCTTACATCAGACAATTGGGTAAAAAGCATTGTTACCAGATGTTACAAAATTCCCTTCCTATTGCCCCCAATTCCGCAGAAAAGACTCCCAGATGTACCGCCCCATGTGCGAGGCCCTGCAGCTATAGAAATTTCAAAGCTGCTAGAAAAAAGAGTCATCCAACCAGTCCCAGCGGACCAAAGAGAATTCGGAACTTACTCAAAGTTCTTTTTAGTTCCAAAAAAGACAGGGGGCTGGAGGCCAATTCTGGACCTAAGCAAACTCAATACCTTCATCAAGAAAGAAAAGTTCCGGATGGTCACGCTTCAATCGATCCTTCCATTCTTACGGAAGGACGACTGGATGTGCTCGATAGATCTAAAGGACGTGTACTACCACATCAAAATGGCCAGGGCGTCCAGGGATCACTTGCGCTTCCGGCTGGGAGCCAGTCACTTTCAGTTTCGAGCCCTGCCCTTTGGTCTGACTTCAGCCCCCAGGGTTTTCACCAAATGTATGGCAGTGGTAGCGTCTCACTTGAGATGCCTGGGATTCCAGGTGTTTCCGTATCTGGACGACTGGCTCCTTCCTGCCACCACCGAGCGTCGACTGATTCAGGCCAGGGATTACACACTACAGCTCTGTGTTCATCTCGGAATTTCCGTAAATTTCGAAAAATCTTTACTACAGCCATCACAGCATATCTCATTCATAGGAGCAGAATTGGATACGCGTTGCTCAGTCCAAAGGCTTCCTCCAGAAAGAATAGCCTCCCTACAAAACCACATAGCTCTTCTAGTATCCAAAAAATCCCCAGCAAAACTGGTTCTGAAGGTTTTGGGTCTCATGGCAGCTTCTCTCATTGCGATACCCTTGGGAAGACTGCACATGAGAGTTCTTCAATGGCTACTGTTTGCACAATGGTCGTTCCAACAGTTACCTCTGACGCACGAAATTCACATCACAAACATATGCAAATCGCATCTGGCTTGGTGGCTTCAGACTTGCAATCTTTCCAGCAGAAGACCATTTGTGCTACCCACGCCGACGGCTACGGTGACCACGGACGCTTCCCTGATAGGGTGGGGGGGCATCTTTCAGGGACAGACGGTCCAAAGCGAATGGTCCAATTTGGAGTACAAGCTGCACATCAATGTTCTAGAGTTGAGGGCAGTGTTTCTAGCGTTGCAACACTTTTTTATCCCCTTCTTCCTCTAGGGACCATTGCAGTTCAGTCGGACAACATGTCCGTAGTCTGGTACATAAATAAACAAGGGGGAACCAAGTCTTATCAACTATGCAGAGAGGCCATGAGAATCTGGCAATGGGCGGAGTCCACGGGTCGCTTTCTGATAGCAACGCACATCCCGGGGTTATCCAACGTCATAGCGGACAGGTTAAGCAGAGCCATCCTGTTACCTCACGAGTGGTCCCTCAAACAATCAATTGCGAAGGAAATTTTTCGCAAGTGGGGCCAGCCTTCCTGCGATCTGTTTGCGTCTCCAATGAACGCCAAATGCAGAAGCTATTTTGCCCTGTTACCCCCTCCAGGGGAAGTTCCCAGGGACGCTCTGGTTCACGATTGGCCCCCGGGTCTCCTATACGCCTTTCCTCCTGTTCCCCTGATTGCAAAATTTCTACAGAAAGCCAGCAACCTGCAAAGGACAATTATCCTCATTGCCCCATTCTGGCCTCGTCAAATCTGGTTTCCCTTTCTGCTGGCACACCGAATTCGGGAACCCTGGATCCTGGACCCAGAGCCGGATCTGCTGACCCACTCGTCAGGGGCTCCCCACCCGTCGCTTCTCTCCCTCAAACTAGCAGCTTGGCTGCTCCGCTTCCCTTCTTAGCCAGGTCTGATCTTCTATCCCCTGCAGTTCAAAATATCCTAGTGGCTTCTCATAAAGCTTCCACTACAAAGATTTACACTAGTAAATGGAAGCATTTTGTGCACTGGGCAACTACACAACAATTGGATCCCGTAATAGCTCCCCTGAATAAGGTCTTGGAGTTTTTAACCGAACTGTTCCACCAAGGGGCTTCTCCTGCCACTTTGAGAGTGCAATTGGCTGCCATTTCAAACTTTCATGTGGGAGAAAGTGGGGCTCCTATTATGGCCCACAGACTTTGTAAGGCCTTTCTAAAAGGATCTTTCCATATTAGACCACCAGTTAGAAGTCCTACTTCACCTTGGAACTTGAACCTTCTTTTATCACAGCTGATGCTACCACCTTTTGAACCAGCCTCTTCCTGTCCTTTGAAATTTTTGTCATGGAAGACCCTTTTTCTGGTGGCTATCTCATCGGCCAGGCGGGTATCGGAGCTTCAATCTCTTTCAGTTAAACACCCTTATTTGATCTTTCACCCTGACAAGAGTATCTCTTCGCACTAATGCATCCTTTCTTCCCAAAGTTTGCTCCGTTAATAATATTAATCGGTCCATTGAACTCCCCACCTTTTTCAGAAACCACTCCAATAAGTTGGAATATATGTTACACAAGTTAGATGTTCATAGACAACTCAGATTTTACTTGGATAGAGCAAAGGACCACAGAAAAACAGACCAGCTCTTTATAGCCTTTGCAGACACCAAGAAGGGTATGGCAGTTACGAAACGAACCCTTTCCAAATGGCTTTCCGATTGTATTATTTTTGTTTATACTGCCTCTGAGCAAACTTTACCTGTCAAGCCCAAAGGGCACTCTACAAGATCAGTATCTACATCCCTGGCTCATGCAGCCCGCCTACCGTTAGACACTATTTGTGCGGCTGCCACTTAGTCTAAACCACATACATTCATTACTCATTACAAAGTAGACAGGATTTCTAAGGACAGGGCAACCTTTGGTTCCACTGTGCTCAGGAACGTTCTCCCGTGAGTTCCTCAGGAACATGGAGCTAGGGACGCTACCCAGGTGTAAGAACAAACGGCGAGATTGAACACTCTCACATATAGAAGTTATGTCCTTACCATAACGTTCCATGTGGAGTGTTCATCTCGCCTCTGTTCTTACATTCCCACCCTCCCACCCTCAGGAAGAACGTCCAGTTTAGGTGTCTGGTTTGGTTCTCCTGCTTCTGCCTTGAGCAGTTTTTCAGCTATGTTTGTTCTTGTTGGCATGAATGTGTTATACTCTCTTCTGTTGACTTCTGGTTTGCTTGCAAGCTAGATCTGAGGTAAAGGCAGAGGTGGATTGTGGGAGTTAGGTTGGTCTCGAGCTTCTTCTCGATGCAGAGCTTTGCCAAGCGGCCGACACGGAGCCGAGGATTGGCTCCGAACCCAGGTGTAAGAACAAAGGCGAGATGAACACTCCACATGGAACGTTATGGTAAGGACATAACTTCTATTTTTATGCGGAGGCCAAGTCTGTTCAAGAGTAGTAGTATACATCGAGAAATGTACCTGTTCCTCCAAACCATTCAGTATGTATTAAAAGAAAAACTTTGAGCCCCTGGATTGAGTTATTCATTGTAACATTTGACTTGCGTGTGCAGCATTAGTATTTGGTCATAGGATGCTTTATATGCCAGACACAGCTCCCCTCTGTAAGAGATCAAGTATAGTGACAGCTTTAAGGCAGTTTATGTAGGACAAATGTTTTAGGCCCTATATTCTCCTGTTTGTGAAGAACCTTCGAGTGTTTAAATTGTTGCATAGGCTTTAACAGATGCATGCCAAAGGGGGCATTATACTCTTGGTTTCGACGAGATGAGGGCTGAGTAAAGGACAGGGACAAACCCGTACCTCTGCTTATAAGCTACGCAGTAATGAAAGATTGATTTAGGGGGCAAGGGTGTCTGAAAGTACTGGGAGGTAGCTGAGTTCTGTTTTAAGGATGCATGGGCGGCACTATCATTTAGCAGAACTAGTTAGATTGGGTAGGTTACTGAAATTTTGAGGGAGCTCATTAGATTCCTTAGGCAAGGGAGGGAGTAGTATCTTAAGTATGCTTTACTGCAGTTCAGAGTTTGTCAGCTGTGTTGGCACAGATTAGTTTGGCTGCTGATTTACACTAGTTGTAGTATGTTAGATTTACAAGGTTTCTTAGATAAACAGCTGTAGTGCACTCAGCCCACTTTAGTGCAGTAGTGGTGTGCTCAGCTTTTTTTCTTCTCTTTGATGAACACTCTGGAATGCATGGAGGACAGCAATATCAAAGCTGCTCTTTTCTCCCTGTAACACATGTCTCGAGTCTTGCACAAAAGACCCCCTGTGAACCCACCTCAATCCAGGTTATATGAGAGAAGATAGGAAATTTAATCAAATAGAGCCAAACGCTCAAGTCAGTGGAGCTCTGTAACTCCACTTGCAGCAAATTACAGTTCTGTCACTCCTGTTAAACTAAATTGCAAGACTAGATCCCAAGTGGGATAGAATTTCAGGAAGCTGGAATTCTTATTCAAGAGGACAGAGAAACACTAACTAACTAATGTAACAAATGGGCAACTAATGTATTAACAAGAGGCTGGGAAAAATAAAATATATGCAACAAAAAATGAAAAGTTACAGTTTCTAGGACTGTGTAAGCTTCCTCCCCTCATCTGGGGTAACTCTTCACCTGGGGTATGACAGCATAATTGATTTGTACCTTCAGTTCTTTCTTATTACATTTGGTTGATGCCAGTCAGACTGTTATGTTATTTACTTTGGCATTGTGCTATGGCTTTGTTTTTTAACAGTTTGCCTTTTTTGCTGGGTATTAATCAGTGTACATTCAAATGAACAGTATGTAATCCAAGAAGAGGTTTCTTAGTATGAGATGAATGCCATGGAAGGATTTTCATTACTTGGAATGTGTGGGCATTGTTTCGGGCCCTGCTGTGATGTGTGTTATATGTGATATCTGTCCCATATTTAATAGAAAGTCTAGTGGGAGAAGGGAGTTGGCATTCCAGTAGTAATTGGATGAAAAGATAATTTTTTCCATCATCAGTCAAGCTATTGTGTCTGCTGAGCAACAGACTTTGTAGACGTTTGTCCTAAAAAGAAACGATATATTGAAAAGAAGTGGTCCCACAAATCGAAGTGTCTGGAGACTGCTGAGCTGCCAAGTACGTTCAGTCTGCCAAAGTCTGAGGGCATTAGCATGTCGACACCATTTACATCCCTGGACTTGCTATGTCTTAGTCATTTACACCTATGATGATCAAATTAATTGACTGTTTAGATGCGACTGTTTTTAGAAGTGTTGATGTTCTTCGTGTTTCACTGTTGCAGCCATTACATTTGGGTAATCCTACTGGCAGGTTGCCCTCAGCCGGTCTGAATTCCAAAGTCTTGGGTCCTGCGTCAGCTGCTGTCGCCCCTTCCCTGACATCAGGTCGTCAGGGGTATAAAAGAAGCAGCCAACGCCATTTTCTTCAGTCTTTCTTGCCGTGCGGTGCCCGAAGCAGAAGCAGTTCGCAAGTGCCGGTCGGCCGACTCCTGAGATTTTTGTATTTTGAGTTTCAGATCCAAAGTCTTCAATAAAGCTAAGTACCCCGTTGGGGAAACTTTTTTCTTTTTTTCTTGCTCCAGACTGATGTCAGAAAAAGTTAGTAATTGTATTTCTTGTGGAAAGCAAATACCTCGTAAGGATTTTCATTCTTATTGTATTCCTTGCCTAGGCCCTGATCACAATGTTACTGGTTGTCGGTTTTGTGCTAGATTTAACCAACGCACTATTAAGCGTCAGTATGATTTTGCTTTAAACTTTTTTGGACGCCGGTTTAATTATCCTGAAATGTCGTCGGATAGCCATCCAACTCCCGGAGTTTACAAAAACATAAAGAAAAACAACCGAGGCCCAAAACTGATGAAGCTTTTTCTAAGCCAGTCACCGGTTCGCCGGTTCTCAGTGAGGTGCTTTCGCAACCCCTGATGCCCGCTACTTTGCAGACCGCTACCAACTCCCATGTGGAGTCGGCCATGCCGCTGGATACTCAAGTTATTGGAGCCTCGGATGCTAATCCCTCAGATGGGTCCAGAGCCGCTGAGCAGGCACCGGCTTCTGAGGGTGTATTCAGACCTAAACATCCTTACATTAAAACGACTTCAGCATCAAAGACTAAAGCACCTTCTAAAGCAAGGAAACTATCTCAAGAGCCACGTGGACAGGCCTCTGTGCCCAAAAAAACAGATGCTCAAAATGGCCGAAGACTCTTGTTACCTTGATCAGGCCCGAAGACTCTGTTACCTTGATCAGGGGTTCCCATCCCACTCCTGATGAGAGATCAGGGGTTCCCATCCCCCTCCTGATAAGAGGCCTAGGCAAGACACTGACTGTGAATCTTCAGATCAGGTTTCTATTTCTTCTGATTCCTCTTCTGATCAGGAATATTCTCTTCCCCCCTATGAGGATTCTGATGATGAAAAATCCTTGCATACCATGAGGGAGCATTTCCACTGGGAGAGCCAAGATTTTTCATAATCTAAAAAGAGGCTCAGGGATTTTCTCTTACTACCTCAGCACAGGCCTCTAGCTATTCCACCTGTGCTACACATTGTAGATAGTGTTTTCGGAGTCTAGTCTGACCCCTGACTCCTTACCCCCAGCTCCTGTTAAGCCTGACAGATATTACAGGGTTCCTGACTCACACATTTCTTTTTAAAAACCCTGCTGCTGACCCCAAAACTATTTCACGGGGTCCAAAGGGAGTTGAGGCTTCCACTGCAAAAAAAAACAACCGGTTCCAAACCTGACAGGGATTCAAGGGCACTAAATAGATGGGGAAAAAAAGGTTTACACATCTGCAACTTTGGCTATAAGAGCCTTAAACTGTCAGTTTCATATGCTTAAGTATAAGCAACCTGTCATGGGATTGCTTAAACAGAAACTGTTGTTAAATTCTGAATGTGCAGAAAACAAGGAAATGCAGGATTTATTGTATGCAGCAGAACAGGTTGGAAAGCATACTTTGCAATGTGGTTTTGATTCTTTGGAGGCCTCCTGCAGGGCCGCAGTTACGGGTTCTGTAATTAGGAGGCATGCTTGGTTAAAGGAACAATATCTGCCTGATCATGTTAAAGTTAAATTACTAGATGCACCTTTGCAGCATGATACTTTGTTTGGTGCTATGGCAGAAGAGGTGTTAAAGAAAATGGAGGACAAAGCTAAATCTATGCAAACTGTCAAAGAATTTTTACAAGTACAGCCATCCAGGTTTAGTAGACACTGGCCTACAAAAAGTTGGTCCTTTCCTGTGTCAGACAGACCTCAAAGGGGAAGAATCAGACACCCTAGATCCCAAGTGCAAGGTTCTTATAGGCCCAAGCAATGGGGTGCTTCTACCTGCAAAGCTGGAGAAGATAGATCACAAACATACAGAAAACAGTCCCAATGACTTCCCCCTGCCTGCACCAAGCATTTCTCTACTGGCAGCACCCTTAGGGGGAAAATTAGCACTTTTTACTCAAAATTGGAACATCGTAACCCAGGACAAGTGGGTTCTAAACATTGTGTCACAAGGAGGATACAAGTTTCATTTCCATACTATGCCCAAGGCAAACGGATGGTCAGATCTGCCAAAAAATCAATGGGCAGAGGCCCAAAAACAAGTCTCATCCCTCATGGACATGGGGGCCATTCAACAAGTACCAGAGCAAGGACAAGGATTTTACTCGACTGTTCTTGGTACCCAGAAAGAACAAGGCCTGGAGGCCATACTGGACCTATCTATTCTGAACACTTTCCTGCATATTCCAAAATTCAAAATGTTTGGCAAGAATGCTTGGCCTTGTGACTTTAGACCTAAAAGAGGCATACCTGCATGTTCCAATCAAACAATCATGCAGACGGTACCTCAGATTCAAGGCTGGTTCAATGCATTACCAATTCTCTACACTGCCCTTTGGCTTATCTGCTGCACCCAGGGTCTTTACAAAGTGCCTTGCACCAGTAATTGCATTCTGCAGACAAAGAGGAATACAAATATATCCTTAGTTGGACGACTGTCTCATTCAAGCAGAGAACAAGGACATTCTTCAACATCTGGCGTTTGTGAAAAGACTTCTAACATGTCTAGGGTACACAGTAAACAAAAATAAATCAAAACTAGTACCCTCACAAGAGATAATATCCCTGGGTGCAAGCTTGAATACACCTGCCCAGATGGCTTATCTCATGCCAGACAAACAAAGGCAACTGACTACCTATTTCAAAATGCTGGCAACAAAGGCCCAGTTATCTGCAAGAAAAATTCTGCAGGCTTTGGGCTTCATGGCATCCTGCATCCTACTAATTCCATATGCAAGACTGCATATGAGGAAACTTCAGTGGTACCTAAAAAGTGTTTGGACTCAACATTGCCACAGCCTGGAAACAGTCATTACTCTCATTTCCTGCCTGCAACAGGAGTTTCGATGGTGGGCAAAGGCTTGTCACCAGAACAAGGGACAGCCATTCACATTACCTCCAGCCAGGCAGACACTAACGATGGCTGCATCAGATTATGCCTGGGGAGCCCACATGGCAGGAAGAGGCATTCAGGGCACATGGTCCTCAAACCAAATGCATCTATATATCAATCAAAAAGAGATGCTAGCTGTTCAAAATGCCCTGACAGCCTTCAAGGACTTACTTCGTCCGGGACAACTACTGATAAAGGCACAACTACTGATAAAGGCAGACAACACCACGGTCATGTGGTATATAAGCAAGCAGGGGGAACACACTCTTTGCAGACTAGCCATGACCTTGTGGGACACAGCTTTGACTTGCAAAGTTCATCTGCAGGCACAATTCCTGCCAGGAAAGGAAAATACTCTGGCAGACTAAGCAGAAACCTCATGGATTCCCACGAGTGGAAGCTGGATCCACAGGTCTTCAACATGAAAACATGGAAATGGGGATTCCCGGACATATATTTGCCTCCCCTCTCAATTGCCAACCTAAAAAGATTCTGCACAAGGACTTATCACAAGACAAGCATGGAAAGTGGACGCCCTGTCAGTATATGCCTTTCCTCCCCAAGGTGCTCCTAAAGGTCAGACCGGAGAAACCAAAGATGATACTGATTGCCCCAGACTGGCCACACCAGTGGTGGTATCCAACACAAAGGAACTTATCTCTATACCTGGCTTGGACCTTACCTCAAATACCTCGACTACTGTCCCAGCAAACCAATCGGATCATGCACAGCCAACTCAGTACATTAAACTTGGCAGCATGGCGGATAATGTAGACATACAAAACACACCTCTCAGTAAAGCTGTGAGGGATGTCTTTCTGGAAGCCAGAAGGCCTAGTACCAGAAAGTCTTATGCTGGAAAATGGAAAAGATTCTGTGCCTGAAACCAGGCACAAGGAACTGATACAGTTGTACCAAATATTCCTCAGATTTTGCAATATTTAACTGAGATGCTGGACAAAGGCCTATCTCTTTCATCTATTAAAATTCATGCCTCTGCCATTTCGGCTCATTACAATACAGAGCCACCACGTTTTTCTCACCCTTTATTAAGGCAGTACCTCAGAGGAGTCAAAAATTAAGGCCCCCAAGAAGACTACCAATACCTGCATGGGACCTCAACTATGTCTTGGAAAAGCTCACCCTGCCTCCTTTTGAACCAGCTGCTACAACTGATGCAAAGATGTTCTTCATTCCACATTGCTGCAGTCCTAACTATTGGGTAGTCCGCTGTCCAGTCGGACCGAATACCAAAGTATATGGCTGACGTCGGTCAGGGCGCATTAGACTGACGTCAGTACGTCAGGGTACTAATGCGCATGACCGACGTCATATCCTCAGTCTTTTTTGCCGCATGGTCCGATGCAGAAGCAATTTTGCGAGTGCAGGTTGGCGTTCTGAAAGTTTCTGAAGTCAGAGTTTCAGACCGAATCAAAGTTGGCTAAGTACCCCGTTGGGGAATATTTTGGTTTTTTCTTGCCTCAGTATTTAACCGGATGTCAGAAAAAGTGAATAACTGTATTTCTTGTGGGAAACAGATACCTCATAGGGATTACCATACTTTGTGTATACCTTGTTTAGGGCCTGAGCACGACGTTGTTGGATGCCGCTCTTGTGCTAGATTTAACAAACGCACTATTAAGAGAAGGTTAGACTGTGCCAGGTTAGTTTTTGGAAAGCGTTGTAATTATAAAATGCCGTTGGATGCTCCGCGCCCGCCGCCAAAAGCGCAAGGACAAAGCAGCAAAGCCTAGAGTGGAAGAACCGACAGTCCCTGACGTCGGTTCTTTAGAAGGCTCAGTGGAGCCGGAGGTTCTGCCAGGTGTTTCTTTGGAGTCTCAGGAGAGACTTTACTGTTACAGGATGTATCCTCTCAGGAAGTAGGCCAGGCTGAGGGGCTTCTCAGGTGGCTGTTCTTCCCTCTCTTCCTAAGGTGGTTAGAGCCTCCCCTTCTGTTTCCAAGGCTTCTTTGAGAGGCAGGCCAAGTTTAGCTTCAGTGGGGCTTTCTCCTAGTGCTTCAGGGTCTTTGCCTAAGAAACATATGCTTAAAATGGCAGAGGATTTGATTACTATGATTAGAGGTTCTATGCCCCTCCTGATAAGAGGCCTAGGGTGGAACCTGAGTTTGAGAGTTTTGAGCAATGTTCGAGGCTTCTGAGTCTTCGGCTGAAGACTTGCAGGAGTATCCTCCTTATTCTGATTCTGATGTGGATGATTCTACTCCTTCAGCTTCTCCTCCTGAGGATTTTTCATTTTCAGAGACTCTGCATTCCATGAGGGAGCATTTTAAATGGGAAGGTCAAGATTTCTCTGATTCCAGGAAGAGGCTTAGGAATTCTTGTTTTTACCCCAGCATAGGCCTTTAGCTATACCTCCTGTTCTGAATGTGGTGGAAGATGTTTTTGCAGAGGCTTCCCTGAATCCTGATTCTTTGCCTCCTGCCCCAGTTAAACCGGATAGGTACTATAGGGTGCCTGAAGCTCATAAGTATCTTTTTAAGAGTCCTAGGGCAGACCCGGAAACTGTCTTTCAGGGGCCTAAAGGTGTGAAGGCCTCTGTTAAAAATCCTGTTCCTCCTGATAAAGAGGCAAGGGCTTTGGACAGATGGGGAAAGAAAGTGTATACTTCTTCCACTTTAGCCATGAGGGCATTGAATTGTCAGTTTCACATGTTAAAATATCAGAATTACCTCCTTTCACAATTGAAATCTAAGGTGGATGCTCTGGCAGAAGGCATTGAGTGTAAAGAGTTGCAGGATTTAGTTCATGTGTCTGAACAGGTGGGTAAACATTCCTTGCAGTGTGGTTTTGATGCTGTGCAGGCCTCCTCGAGGGTGGCTGCCACTGGTTCTGTTCTTCGTAGGCATGCCTGGTTGAGAGATCAGAATTTAGCTGAGCATGTTAAAACAAGGATTTTGGATGCTCCCTTGCAGTCTGATGTGTTGTTTGGTTCGCCTGTGGAAGCAGTTTTAAAGAAAATGGAGGACAAGGCTAAGTCTATGCAAACTGTTAAGGATTTTTTGCAGGTGCAGCCTCTGAAGTTTAGTAGAAATTGGCCTACTAAGGGATGGACTTATCCTGCTTATGATTCCCAGTCTAGGGGTAGGTCTAGACGTGGTAGGGGCAGAGCTCAAGGTTCTTTTAGGCATAGGACAGGGAGTTCCCCTGCTCAGACGTCTGGTGAGGGCAGGGGTCAGTCCTTTCGTAAGCAGACCCAATGACCTGCCTTTTCAGCTGCCAGTACATTCTCGCCTGGCAGCACCTTTGGGAGGAAGGCTGTCTTTTCAAAGAAAATTGGGATTTAATTACCCAAGACAGATGGGTTCTGGATATCATTCACCACGGTTACAGGTTTTATTTCCATACCTTGCCTCCTTTCAAAGGCATGCCAGACATTCCTCCTCTACAAAGAAAAGAGGCTCACAAGCAAATTTCTCTGTTGCTCCAAATAGGGGCCATTCAGCCAGTTCCTGTGCCAGAAAGGGGCCTAGGATTTTATTCTCGCCTGTTCCTAGTACCGAAGAAGGGGAACACGTGGAGACCAATTTTGGATTTATCTATCCTCAACACTTATCTGGACATTCCCAAGTTCAAAATGTTGACGTTACAACAGCTTTTACCTCTGCTGGGCAAAGATCACTGGATGGTAACTTTAGATCTCAAGGAAGCTTGCCTTCATGTGCCTATAAGACTAAGTTGCAGGAAGTATCTGCGTTTCGAGCTGGAAATTCTCATTATCAGTTCTCTGCATTGCCCTTTGGCTTATCCACTGCGCCCAGAGTATTCACAAAGGTTCTGGCTCCAGTGATAGCTTACTTCCGGCTAAAAGGAATTCAAATCTATCCTTACTTGGACGACTGCCTGATTCTAGCTCAAGAAAAGGAAGACCTTCTACAGCATTTGGATTATGTCATAGCAGTGCTAAGATGCCTAGAGTATTCTGTGAACGAAATAAAGTCCAGTCTAGTACCCTCTCAAGACATGTGCTTTCTGGGTGTGAGACTGAATACAGCAGCCCAGATGGCCTTTTTAACCCCGGACAAACAAAAGAATCTTTCCAGTT
Organism: Protopterus annectens; assembly: GCF_019279795.1. Classification (NCBI taxonomy): domain Eukaryota; kingdom Metazoa; phylum Chordata; order Ceratodontiformes; family Protopteridae; genus Protopterus; species Protopterus annectens. Next base: position 197,312,858 of record NC_056739.1, read on the forward strand.
ACTTCCATCAACTATCTCTTCAGTCCGGGCTGACTGCAAGGACAGTCCTTCAAGCCTTAGGGTTCATGGCATCTTGTATTCTGGTGCTTCCCAATGCCAAACTGCATATGAGGAAGCTGCAATGGTATCTCAAAATGTATGGACACAGCACTGCCAGGATTTGGACACTGTCATTCAAATAATACCTTGCATTCAAAAGGAATTTTTGTGGTGGGCTCAGGAATGTCACCTAAACAAGGGACTCTCTGTGACCCGGCCAGAGGCGAGTCAGATTCTAACGACAGATGCCTCAGACATTGCTTGGGAGCTCATCTAAATGGAAAGTGGATACAAGACAAGTGGCCTGCCAGACTACAGCATCTACATATCAACATGAAAGAGATGTTAGCAGTCCAGTTTGCATTAATGGCTTTCAAGGAGTTACTTCTTCCAGGGCAGGTGTTGATTCTAACAGACAACACAACTGTCATGTGGTACATCAACAAACAAGGGGAACACATTCTTACCCATTGTGCAGGCAAGCAATGATTTTATGGGAGACTGCGCTCAGCTTGCAACTAACTCTTCAGGCAAGGTTTCTGCCGGAGCACAGAACTCCTTAGCAGATGTGTTAAGCAGACAAATCATGGATCCCCACAGTGGAAACTGGATCTTCATGTATTTCAAAATTGACAGTGTCATGGGGAACTCCAGACATAGATCTGTTCGCTTCTCCACTAAACCACCAGCTGCCAAAGTTTTGCACAAAGAGGTTTCATCACACAGCTTGGACAGTGGATGCTCTTTCTTTCACTTGGAAAAATCTTCATGTGTATGCTTTTCCACCTCTGCCTCTTCTCCCAAAGGTGCTTCTAAAGGTCAGACAAGACAAGCCAAGGATGATTTTAATAGCTCCAGATTGGCCTCGGCAGCACTGGTACCCATTACTGAGGAGTCTGGTAAGGAAGCCTCCATGGCCTTTACCCTTGATTCCACACCTGTTGTCTCAGAGGGACGGTCACCTGCTCAATGTCAAGCTTCACTCTCTTCATCTAACAGCCTGGCATATTCTGTTTTGAAAGACAGCAGGTCTCAACTTCCTCAACAAGTTTTAAATGTGATTATGGAAGCCAGAAGACCTAGTACAAGGAAAGTGTACGAAAAATGGAAGAGATTTTTATTTTGGAGTGCAGCAAACAATTTGGAGATTTCTGAGCCTAATTTGAGTGTGGCTCTTCAATATCTTACTGAGTTATTGGACAAAGGTTTGTCTTTCTCTTCCATTAAGATTCATGCTGCAGCAATTTCAGCTCACTATGATTGTGACCCACCATTGTTTTCATCCTTTGTTCAAGCAATTTCTTAGAGGGCAAAGAATATAAGACCCCACGTAGAGCTCCTACTCCTGCTTGGGATCTCAATTTTGTGTTGGAGAAACTTACTCTACAACCTTTTGAGCCTCTTGGCTACTGCTGATTTGAAATACTTGTCATGAAAGACTGCTTTTTTGTTGGCCATTACTTCTGCAAGAAGGGTTTCTGAGTTGCAGGCCCTTATGGCGGTAGAGCCTTTTTTGATTTTTCATAAGGATAGGGTATCTTTACGTATTAATCCTTCCTTTATGCCTAAGGTGGTTTCTAGTGTGGCTTTAAACCAAACTATTCATTTGCCTACTTTTTATGCAGATCCCCAAAATAAAGGGGAAAAGATTTTGCACACTTTAGATGTACACAGGCAATTGCGTTATTATTTGAGCAGGACTAAGGATTTTAGGCAGTCTCAGCAGTTGTTTGTTTCTTTTGCTTTGGGTTCAGGGCAAGCCTGTGTCAAAACAAACTATTTCTAGGTGGATTGGGTTTTGCATTGCATTTTGTTATTCCCATCATGGCAAGGAGATTCCAGCTGGGATTAGGCCTCATTCCACTAGGGCTACTGCCACTTCAACAGCATTTCTAAGGGGGGTGGCAACTAAGGATATTTTGGAGGCGGCTACTTGGAGTTCAGTGCATACTTTCTCTAAGCATTATCACCTTCCTCTCTACTCTAAGTCTAGGGCTGGTTTTGCCACAGCTATTTTGCAAGGCATGTTGTCAGTTCCTGCTTCCTTATGATTTGCCAGCCTCCCTTACCTCTGCTTTGGGATTCTACCCAATAGTTAGGACTGCAGCAATGTGGAATGAAGAACATAGTACAGTTTTGTACCTACCATAAATGTAGATGTTCGAGGATCCACATTGCTGCAGTCCAATTTACCCTCCCTCCTTCCCCTCTGTGTTTAGGGGTGGTTGTGTAGGTGAGGTTATATTCTGGTAATTTTGTATATATTGTACATATTTTTGGTGCAGGTATGTTTGGAGTTTTTGGTTTTGGCCTTATCTTTTCAGGGTCTTCTGACATCTGGGGCAAGAAAAGACTGAGGATATGGCGTCGGTCATGCGCATTAGTACCCTGGCGTACTGACGTCAGTCTAATGCGCCCTGACCGACGTCAGCCATATACTTTGGTATTCGGGCCGACTGGACAGCGGACTACCCAATAGTTAGGACTGCAGCAATGTGGATCCTCGAACATCTACATTTATGGTAGGTACAAAACTGTACTTTTTTATCTTGGGGAAAACAGCTCTGCTCTTAGCAATTACTTCTGCAAGACTAGTTTCAGAGCTACAGGCGCTCGTGGCTGTGGAACCTTTCATAATTTTTCATCCAGACAAGAGTCTCCCTGAGGACAAACCCAACATTTTTCCTAAAGTAGTGTCCAGTGTGGCTCTTAGCCAAGCCTTCCATCTGCCTACCTTTTACCCAAATCCACAGAACAAGGGAGAGAGAATTCTGCATTCTTTGGACATACACAGACAGATAGCTTAGATTCTACTTGGACAGAACCAAAGCTTTCAGGAAAACAGTAGATCTGAAGTAGGGACTTCATTTGTCAGCAACCTTTGGGTCTTGGATCCGACAACTTATTTTACAGCTTGTGGATCCGAGCTCCTAGCTCCTCCCCTTACTCATAATACCCTGCCGACCCTGATTGACCCCAGATCTAGTTTGCCATTCTTAGAAGAGACAGCTGGATTTCAGAGCTCCTGGCGACTTTCAGACAAGTCTTGAGAAAAAACTTGTTAATATAGAAAATCTTTGATTTCTTAAATAGTGTGTGTGTTTAGGATTCCCTTTTGTTAATTTTATTCTTTTTTAGTGTAATTCCTCCCCTCGCTGGTTCGTAGAGTGTGTGTGTTGCTTGTGTTTTTGGGGGCTGGTGTGTTTGTGTAGTTATTTTTTCTAATGTCGGAGGCCCCAAAACCCTTTTTTTCTAAGTGCACCGAGTGTGGCCATAAGCTTTCACCGGCGGATGGCCACATTCGGTGTGTTTGGTACTTTGGGGTCGAACACCTGTCCTCAAGGGTGTTCCATTTGCGCAGCGTTCAAACCCAGGGCATTGAAAGAGCGGAGGTCGAAGTTGGTTCTGGTGGGACTTTTGCCCCCGGATCCAGCTTTGGCCTCCGGTACTCCCGTGGCTCCTCCTCAGTCCTTGGTGGTAGCCACTCCTGTCCCCCTTCCCCCGGCCGGGACTCAAACTCCCACTAAGACACCGGAAGAAAGGGAGGCAAGGAGGGAGAAAAGGAGGGAGAAGCACCACAAGCGGCGGGCCGAGGCCTCCGCTTCGGCCCCCCCCCCAGCTAAGCGGGTTTCTCCCTCCAAGGCTTCCAGGTCCCCTCCTCCTCGGATCCGATCCCCTTGCTTTTCCCCGGGACCCGAGGAGGAGGAGACCCGATCTCCGTCGAGGTCATCGAGGTGGCATTCACGGCCCGCCTCGCTGGCCTCTTAGAGATCTACTTAGTCTTTCTGATGCAGACTTGGACCGGATGATGAGAAGTTTCATCCAGGCCCAGCTGCAGATGGGAGTGCTCTTGCCCCCGCTCGACACCTTTTTTTGCCCCGATAGCTCCTTCTCCGACCCACTTCCCGGGTTCGGAGTGCTCGGAGCCGGGCAGCGTTGGAACCGGGGGTGGGTCGGCGCCGACAATACTGGGTACTTAGGATCTGACCCTGCCCTCGAGTCTGCCGGGTCCTTCGTCGGATCCGACCTCTCGGAGCCGTGGGCCGATCTTCGGATCTGAGGGATTCAGTGTGCCTTCGGCTCCGTTCAGGTCGGAGCACATGGGTCCTTCGGATCCGGTGGCCTCGGCGCCGGTTCCAATCCCTTCATCGGATCCGAGTGGGAGCTGGCTTTCGGTTCCCAGGGAGAGAGGCTCCCCCTCGGCCTTCGTTGTAGTGGAGAGGGCTCTGTTGAGGGCATCCGGACCCCCCGGTCCTTGCATCGGCTCCACCCTGCACTCCCTCTCTGCTGGGTCAGGCTTCCATCACCCGGCCACAGGGACAGCCTGCTTCGATGTCCCAGGTTGTTCCACTGGAACAGGATATTGCTGGTGAGCCCTCCTCGGACATTCCCCCCCCGAGGAAGTGCCTCGCAAGCATAAGTGTAGGAGGAGACACGTGGACTCCCCCGAGTCCTTAACAGAGGACACTGACTTGGATGAAGGGGAAGGCTCCCCAAGGTCACCCCGAGGATGTCTCCTTTGGAGACATCATGGAAATGCTCAGGATCAGGGGGGGGTCTGCCCCCAAGGCTTCCTCCGACGAGTCCGTGTTCCTGGAGGCATTCGAAGCAGGCCCGTCTACCTCTTGGGTGTCCCCTCCGGCCGACCCCTGGTGGACCTAATCACCACCAGGGCGTGGAAGGAGCCGGACACTGTGGAGCCAGTCCCCAAATGCCCGGATAGAATTTTGAGTCCCCCTGCAGACCGGCCCATTGGAGCAAGGGTTCCCCCGTAGATGCCATGTTGATGGTGGCAGCCTCGAAGAGGGAATTAGCTCAGGAGAGCCCCTCGGTCCATCCACCGAGCAAGGAGTCCTGCTCAATGGATCGCCTCGGGAAGCGGGTATTTAGTTCAGCGACCTTCTCAGTAAGGTCCCTGAACTACATGGCACATGTCATCAGGATGCAGCGAGATCTTATCAAAGAATATGCTGCTTCCCCCCCAGAGTCTGTCAGCGGAGGACAAGCAGTTGTACTCCACTCGTATGGCCACTCTAAGATCAGTTTCAAATACCTCTATGTGGCTTTTGTCCCACGCCACAGAGGGAGCCGCTAGAGCCAGCGGAGCGGGTCTAGTCATGAGATGTCAGGCCTGGCTCCGACAAAGCCCTTTAAGGTGTCCTTTGCGAATGCCCCCTTTGCATGTCCTTCATGGATGCATCTGCAGTCATAACAGCTGGGTTGTCCTGTCGTCAGGCAGCCCGTCAGTCAAGTCGATTCCGAGCGGGGTCGGGTCCGGCTGATGTCAACTCTCATCCCGGCGTCATCGTCTCTGTTGGACTTGGTAGGCATCAGCATCCGGCATCTTCCTCAGTCTTTCTTTTTCTTGCAGCGTGGTGAGAAGCAAGCTGTGTTAAGTGGGTGGGGTCGGATCAGAGATTTTTTTTTCTAATAATACTAGAAGAAGACTTCAAAGCTAAGTACCCGTTGGGACTCTTTTACCCTGCCCCGATGTCAGAAAAAGTTAATAAATTGTTTAACCTGTGAGGAAACAAATACCTATAAAGATTTCCATTCTTACTGAGTTCTCAAATGCTCACCTTGGCAGAAGATTTGATTTCTTTATTTGAAGGATCTCTCCCTCACACAGAGGGCCTCTCAGCCCCCAGATAAGAGACCTAGGGCAGCCCCCCCTGAGCAGTGTCCTCTGATGATTCTGCAGATGAATCAGACATTACTGACCAGCCAGAGGCTCCGACAAGTTTGTTTGGTGCACCTGCCCAGCAGGTTATGAAGAAAATGGAAGAAAGACTGATACCATCCCAAACCCAAACATTCTTGGACGGGGGATTGGACACAGTCACACAGATGGCATTCCTAAAACTAGAAAAAAAAAAAAACTCCCTCTCTCTTTACTTTGTCGCTAACAAAGCTGAACAAATTACAGCAAGAAAAGTTCTGCAGGCCTTGGGCTTCATGGCATCATGCATAATTTTGGTTCTGCAGAATACAGCTTTGATCCACCCCTTTTCTCACCCTCTTTTTCAGAGGAATCAAGAATGTCCCAACTCCAAAAAAAACCAAAAGAGAAGCCTTAAACATTAAACATTTGGGACCAGTTATCACCTACTGAAAAAGCAGCAGCAGCAGCAGCACAACACCTGTCAACAAACCTGTCACAACAACTGCTTTCCTACTCCAACAAGGAGGACTGGCAATTACCAAGGACAAGCTGGCAGTGCAGGTACCCCAACCCTAATACCAGTCCAACTAGAAGTATCCTTGAATCAACATTTAATTTATTTTCAAGGTATCCAGAGTGTCCTTAATTGCAGAAAAGTGTCCTTAAACCAACCTACCCACCTTCCCACAAAACACCTTAAAAAACAGGGATAAAATACTGCATACCTGTAGGATGTACATGACACGCTACTACAAGGACAGAACCAAAAGCAGCAGAAAGCAAACTTTTTTTTTTTTGGCCAATGCAACAGGAAGGAGGGAAAATTTCCAACAAACAGACAATCTCCAAAAGGGAGGAAATTGCGATTCTGTTACTCCTTCCCTGGAAAACCAATTCCACAAAAACCAAGAACAGAGACTCTAAGACCTCAACAGCCAGGGCCACAGCCTTCTTCTAGAGTGGCTACCAAAGAAAGACATTATGAAGCGGCTACTTGGACCTCGGCATACATTTGCCAAGCATTACAATTTGCCTCTATATTCCAGATCCATCCCAGGTTTTTGCCCACTGCTGTACTACAGTGATCCCCCTAAACACCCATAATCTATCTTTATCCTCCTCCCCTAGTTGGCTATGGTATTCTACCCAGCTGTTATGACTGCAGATGCATCCATGAAGGTTGGACATCTACATTTATGGTAGGTACAAAACTGTACTTTATGCCTTGTTTGGCTAGACCGTTCGCGAGACACTTGTCCAGATCGAAAAGGACGGGAAGACGTCTGACGTCAGAGTCCGCTTTTCTGCTCCCCAGAGGTCCTTCTCCAAGAACCAAAAGGGACAGAAGATGTGGTTCCGGAAATCGCAACATTCCCATCCTGCTCCGGACAACCAGTCCTTCCGTGGCAGAGGAGGACAAGGAGTACGCTGCCCTAGAGGCAGAGGGGCCCCGAGAAATTTTGGGTCCAGAGAAACTTTCTCTGATCGGCCCACGCAGCAGCCCTGAGGGGTTGCCCAACTGCTCCACTCTGGAGGAAGTCGGGGGGTGCTTCACGAAGCACCTGGCGGCTTTGGAGTCCATTACATCAGATCGCTGGGTGCTTCATATCATATCCAGAGGTTACAAAATCCCACTGCACCATGTCCCCAGACTCAAAAATCTCCCTGATGTACCACCCGATCAGAGGGAGGCGGTAGCTGCAGAAATTCAGCAGCTGCTAGAAAAAATAGCCATCCAGCCTGTCCCCCCAGATCAGCTCTGATTAGGGTTTTACTCCAGGTTCTTTCTGATGCCAAAAAAGACTGGGGACTTGAGACCGATTCTCGACCTTTCACTCTTGAACCTGTCAGTAACCAAAGAAAAATTCCGGATGGTCACCCTTCAATCCATTCTCCCCCTCTTGCGGGAGAGCGACTGGATGTGCTCAGTAGACCTCAAGGATGCGTACTACCACATTTTAACCAGGAGGTTTCTCCACTTCCGGCTGGGAGCCAGTCACTATCAGTTCAGGGTCCTTCCGTTTGGTCTCACCACAGCCCCCAGGGTGTTTACCAAAGTGTTAGCAGTGATGGCGGCCCACCTGAGACTCCAGGGAATGCAGGTCTTCCTCTACCTGGACGACTGGCTCCTGTCCGCCCCAACAAGGCATCTACTCTGCGCAGCCAGAAATCACCTTCTCCGGCTAGCTCCCCATCTAGGCCTTACGATCAACCTGGACAAATCCTCCCTTGCTCCAACACAAGTGATAGATTTCATAGGGGCCAAACTAGATACGAGAAGTCTGCGAGCGTTCCTCACTTAGGTTTTGAAGTCTGAGACTTCATGTGCGGGCCATCCTCCAATTTAAAAGCCCCACCGGTGGAATTGGTCCTGAGGGTGCTAGGCTCCATGGCAGCAGCAATAACTCTTCTTCAATACGCTCGTTTGAATATGAGGGTGCTACAGTGGACCCTTTTAGTCCAATGGTCTTTTCAGTCTCTCCCCCTCCACCATCCTATCTCACTCAGCAGGGCTTGCAGGAGGGCCCTCTTATGGTGGCTCTAGTCCCCGGACCTTCATACTGGACGACCCTTCTGCATGCTGCCTCCCCTCGACACGGTGCCCACGGATGCCTCTCGCCTCGGGTGGGGGGGGGGGGCATTGCTCAGGCAGAATGATCCAAGGCACGTGGAACGACAGAGACCTCCTTGCATATCAACGTTCTGGAGATGAGGGCGTTGCAAGCACTTCAGAACCTTCTCCCTGTAGGAACTATTGCGATACAGACGGACAACATGTCTGTTGTCTGGTACATCAACAAACAGGGGGGAACCAGGTCCTACCCTCTCTGTCGAGAGGCCATGAGGGAGTGGGAATGGGCGATCTTCACCAACCGCTTCCTTATCTCGATGCACATTCTGGGACGGTCCAACATTCTGGTGGACAAGCTCAGCCGCACTATTCTTTCCCCTTACGAGTGGTCTCTCAATTCCCAGGTAGCGAAGTGGATTTTTGCCGAATGGGGGCAACCCTGCTGCGATCTTTTTGCCACTCCCTCAAACACGAAATGCTCCAGCTTCTTCGCTCTGATTCCCCCCCTCGGGGAAGCCCCAAGAGGCACTCTAGTGCATGCTTGGCCTCCCGGTCTACTTTATGCCTATCCTCCTCTACCCCTGATGCTGAAACTAATACAGAAAGCCTCTCGGTTGGGGAGCAGAATGATCCCCATTGCCCCATTCTGGCCTCGTCAAACTTGGTTCCCTTACCTGTGGTCTCATCTGGTGAATCCTCCCTGGATTCTGGATCCCATTCCGGATCTAATATCCCATCCCTTAGGACTACCGACCCCGAATCTGGACAACCTGAAGCTGACAGCTTGGCTGCTCCAGTTCCACTCTTAGTCAGGACTCCCGGCATCTCTTCACCAGTTAAAGCCATCTTGGTGGCAGCACATAACCTTCCACTAGAAAAGTCTATCGCAGTAAATGGAAGCGTTTTTCCATCTGGGCGGAACACCATAACATAGATCCCTTCACGGCTTCATTGCCGTCAGTCTTGGATTTCCTCACCGGACTTTTTCAATGGGGAGCTAGCTGTTCTACGGTCAAGGTTCAATTGGCAGCCATTTCTCATTACCATGTGGGACACGAGTCTGGTCCCTTGATGACTGCGAAATTATGTAAAACCTTCCTCAAGGGTACCTTCCTGCTCAGGCCTCCTGTCAAGGAAGCTGTACCCCCTTGGGATCTATCATTAGTCCTTCAAGCCTTGACTGCCCCTCCCTTTGAACCAGCTGCCTCGGCCGAACTTAAATATCTTTCCTGGAAAACGGCATTCCTTGTCACCATCACTTCAGCGAAAGAGTTTCCGAACTTCAGGCCCTTTGTGCGAAGCCTCCCTATTTGATTTTTCATCAGGATAGTGTACCTCAGGACCAATCCCTCCTTTCTTCCTAAGGTGGCCTCAGAAACCAATATCAATCAGTCCATTAACCTGCCAGTTTTCTTCCCTAAGTACCAGAATAAAGGAGAATACAAGCTGCATTCCTTAGATGTGCACAGACATCTGTGCTTCTACTTTCGTAGGACTGCTGGTTACAGACAATCCGATCAGTTGTTCATTTCCTTTGCCAAATTCAATCTGGGTAAAGCTATTTCTAAGGTCACCTTATCACAATTGATTTCACAGTGTGCTCTTCTGGCCTATGAAACTTCGGGGAGGCCCGCACCTCAGAGAGTACGGGCGCATTCTACTCACTCCATATCTACTTCTGCTGCCTTTAGATCCTAGAATATTTTTGGATGATATTTGCTCTGCAGTGACTTGGGCCTCATCTCATACCTTTATCAACCATTATAAGCTGGACGTTCTTTCCAGAGGGAGAGCATCCTTTGGCTCCGCAGTGCTCCGGAACATCCTTCCATGATGGGCCTCCCAAGATTCAGGTAGCTGGGGACTCTGTCCCAAAGGTTGCTGACAAATGAAGTCCCTACTTCAGATTAAGAAGTTATGTACTCACCATAACGTTCCATCTGAGTAGGTGACTTTATTTGTCTGCAACCCCCCCCCCCTTCCCCCTGGCCTTCAGAAGTCTATTCTTGAATGTCCTTTCTTGGTCCCTTTCGGGACACTTTTGGTCTGAGATTTGGCATAAGGGCAAACTTGATCTGAGGTCAATCAGGGTTGGCAGGGGATTATGGGTAAGGGGAGGAGCTAGGAGCTCGGATCCATAAGCTGTAAAATAAGTTGCCGGCTCGGATCCGAAGTCAGATCCAAGACCCAAAGGTTGCAGACAAATGAAGTCACTTACTCAGATGGAACGTTATGGTGAGTACATAACTTTCTTATTACTAGTGGTATATGCTGCAGGATCACAAGGAAAGCCTATCTCAAAGCAGACTATTTCTAAGTGGTTAGGCCACTGCATTTGTTTCTGCTACTTACATCTTGGCAAGCCAGTGCCTAAGGGCATTAGGCCTCATTCCACCAGAGCTGCATCCACCTCTGCAGCCTTTCTCAGGGGAGTACCTACCACAGACATTTTAGAGGCGGCTACCTGGAGTTCAGTGCACACCTTTACAAAGCATTATCATCTGCCACTCTACTCTAAATCCAGGGCAGGCTTTGCCACTGCAGTTCTGCAGGGCCTCATAGCCGCTCCTAATGCTGTCTAGTTCCAGCCTTCCAACCATAGCTTTGGGACTCCACCCAAATGTAATGGCTGCAACAGTGAAACACGAAGAACATAGTATAGTTGTGTATACTTACCATAAATGTAGATGTTCAAGCGTATTCACTGTTGCAGTCCAGGTTACCCACCCGCCTTCCCCCTTTTTTTCTTTTGGATCTTATCTTTCCTTCTCTGATTTATACTACTTATGTGGTGTATTTGCTTATAGATTAAGGTAAAATTTATATTGATGTATTTCTGAATATATGCATAAAGTTTGGCTACCCTTTTTGGGGGCACCTGACATCTGGGGCAAGAAAAACTGAAGAAAATGGTGTTGGCTGCTTCTTTTATACCCCTGACAACCTGACATCAGGGAAGGGGCGACATCAGCCGACGTGGGCCCAAGACTTTGGAATTCAGGCCGGCTGAGGGCAACCTCCCAGCAGGATTACCCAAATGTAATGACTGCAACAGTGAATACACTCCAACATCTACATTTATGGTAAGTGTACACAACTGTACTTTCCAATGTACAGTATGAGTCAACTATTTTCCATAAACCATTTAGCGATTTGTATCTAGAATTTTCTAGTTGCCTTAGGAGTAAGATATTGGCATTGTTGCAGGTCAGATGGTGCATTATTCTAGGGTGGTATTTGAAGATGATGCATTTTATGATGAGTTTGAATTTTTGATGGAGATATTCCACGATAGGTAGTACCCTGAATATGTTTTGAACAATTATGAAGGAGAAATTATTCCACAGAGGAATGGATGGTTCAACAGTTACGCACTTTGTGCTAACAAAAAGGCAGCCTAGCATACTGTTTGGACCCACACAAATTTTATTTTTAGTTCTGGTAAGAGCTTCCAGGCTCTAAACCATAGCGATTAATAGGAGGATGAGCAGTGTTACAAGACTCGGGGAAGCTGATTTTGAGGTGTGAAACTTTGGGGTAAATTAGTCATCCAGGAGGATATACCTTTCTCCATATAAACCATGTCATATCCTCATCATATTCTTACAAAGTTTATCTGAAAGTTCTACTTTAGTTTGCTATTGAGTTTTTCAATGTATGTATTTAAAATTGGTGCTGACTTATTTATTGTATTTTTAATATCTCCAAATATTTTGGGTTTCTAATACCATTTTGGGAATGGGTCCCATTACTAAGTCAAAGTACGATTAAAGTTCATGAAATTATCGATGTTCATCGTGTTACCCTGCTGCAGTCCTCACACTTGGGTTATCCTGTTGTCAGGCGGTCCCACAGTCGGCCGGAATTCCAATGTCTTGGTCCGGCGTCGGTTGCTGTCGCTTCTTCCCTGACGTCAGTGCGCCAGGGATATATATATTGCATCTGATGCCATTTTCTTCAGTCTTTCTTGCCGCGTGGTGCCCGAAGCAGATACTAAGTCAAAGTACGATTAAAGTTCATGAAATTATCGTTTCATTCTTTGTCAGCCAAAAGTGCTCTTGGCAGCACCCGCAACATGCCCAGTAGTGACTCCTTCTGCAATTCGTACAGAGTTGCATGTATTGGTAGCATGTCTAAATATGATTTTAGACTCTCTCGCTTTTATAAGACTTGTTGCTCCTACTACTATTCAAACTATCTGGGTAACTTTCTTCCACATTGCTCTCAGTTCTACTTGCAAATTCTGATGTTTTATAACTTTGTCTCTCTCTCACTATGCAGGACACTGTAGTGACTGGGTGTGGCGATTTCAATGATCAATGCTGTTTTTGTCTTAGTTTCTTGGACCACCATATCTGGTTTTCTAGCATCTGTCTTTTGAACTGTTGGTAATGGATGATCCCATGTGATGTATACTTCATTTTTTATCATGCTTTGTGGCTTACTTTTCCAGTGTTTTTAGCCACTTCAGTACCATGATTGCACAATCCCCAGTGCAACAGTCTTGCCACGTTGTTATGCCTTTCAGTATACAGTCCTCCTGCCAGTCACAACCAGCAACGAGGTGTGTGACAGTTTCCAATTCGGCTTTACAAAACCCAAATTTGTCTGTTTCTCCCACATGTTCAGTGGACGTACCAGTAAACCAGTGTGTACGTAGCCCACTATCTTGGCCCACCAATATTAACCTTTCGTCTCTTTATTTAAATTCACTTCTCTTTAACCATTCCTGCATTCGTTCTTGATCAACATGAGGTTCTTCCAGGTGTTTTCTATACTTGCAACTATATTTATGTGTTTTCCACACTTCTTGCCTTTTCATCTGGTCTTCACCTTATATTCTTTCTTTTGTTTTTGGCACATTCAGTTGTTGCTTTATTTTTGTATCTACTGGTTTGATTTCCATTTCTGCTTGACTCCGATATGCTTCTGCTAGGTTAAGCAGAGAAGTCATCTTAGATTTATTCTCATCATATTTCAAAACTTTCACTAAATTTGGATCTTGTGAGGTCAGCAGATATATGTGGAGTCCCATGATTGCAGATCTGTACATAAATTTCAAGGAGGCCCATCTCTCCTTCGGAATAGGAAATGTATTATCTTGGTATGAACTGATTTTTGTAGATCATTTGGTGAGCATGAAGCATCCTTTATCTAATATATGTCCAACACGTTTTGGGGCCTGTCACTCCAAAATTGTAAGTTAGGACAGTAAGAGCGAATTGGTTTATAGCTTGGTGTTGGACAGTAAGAGCGAATAGTTTATAACTTGGATTCTATTCCTAGATCTCAACACTGTTTTCAGGATTAATTTGTTTTCTAAAGTATTCCTTACCAAGTTTTATTCACATTTGTTCATGTTTTATTGCTGATCCTACATCAATTCCCAAGTATTTATACACTCCCTCTTGCTCAAGTTCTTTTATATCACATTCTTGTTCCAAACTTATGTTTTCCAGCTGTTGCAGTTTTCCTGCTTTAAAGGTTGTTTTTGCGCATTTATCAAGACCAAATGACATTCTAATATTATCTGAAAAAGGTTTGACAACCTGCAGCAGACAGCCTGTGTGCTTAAAAGTAGGTGCTAACTTATCTATATGTTGGTTGAGATGACTGTAAATATCTTGCGTAAATGTTTGTTTAGTGATTAGGGTCAATGATGAACAAAACTCTGTTAACTCTTAAGGCTCTCACAAAGATTTAAGATTGGCCTTGGTATAGTCACTGAAGGGCAAAGGTGACTTTCAGAAAGTCAAATGTGATACAGGAAGAGATAATGTTAATAAATGTACAAAGGCAATATTCATAAGGGCAAGTATATTTCCTCCTGTTTTGAAGCTTAGGCCATTTTGCCTGGAGTTGGTATTGCTGAAATCTAAGAAGTGCTGAGAGAATTTCACTGGTTGCGTAAGACTTCCATTTAATGGGCGGATACTTGATGCTACCCAGAAATCTGGTACTCTGATTTAATAGGTATCAAATCCTTCTTATAGTAATACATAGTGTAATCCTACATATTGAAAGAGATGAGTAGTTGGCACCAAGGTGTTATTTTACTGCATCAGTTGTGACCAAAATGTCAAGGAGTTTAAATTTAGAATCTTGAAGTACTTTCTGCGAATTAATAGTGGAGTGAATAACCGATACCTCACCACCACCACTGTTCTTGATAGTCTGAACATTGTAGGCCCTCTACACTGTTGTGGAGAGAGTGTTGGAACACTGAAACCAAGTTTCTTGTAACACACACACACCTAAACATTAGGAAGGCCTCTAGCTGGGACAGTTTATTGCGCATAATCCTAGCACTGAGCAGAACTACCTTGATGTAGTCCTAAGTAGAATTTGCTAGTCTGGAATGTCTTTACAAAGGAACTTGGCCAAGGAAAAAAAATGGAGGTAGACAGTGTCTTGGTTAATGTATAAAAGCTGTAAGGAGAGATGAAGGCCATCTCCAACAAAGAATGGTCATTCATTTCCTTCCATGCAACAGCTCCCATGTAATGAACCTATTAATAAGGTGATTTGTTGTTGTTGTATCTTTCGGCCTTTCCCGGTTAGGGGTCGCCACAGCGGAACTCCGGTCCGCTAATGATTGGCAGTAGATTTTTACGTACCAGCCCTGACACACAACCTTCAACGAAGATACGCCCATTCACGCATGTCTCCAACACAGACTAAGCTTTAGCTGAGAATCGAATAGGACGTTTTACCATGAGGCGACAATGCTACCGCAGCACCACCACCGCAGTCGATTTGTTAGTCAGTTATTTTTGTTTGAAGTTGTGGGATTACAATTTGAGAAGGAAATAATCTGCTTAAGGCAAGTGTCTTGCCTACCTTGGGCATATACATATAGAGCTGTTGTGCATCACTCTTCATCTCCCCTCTGGGTAGAACGTGTACAATTACTCGCCCAGAACATGGGCATCCGTGAGAGTGCAGTCATACTTACGATGAGGGACTCTTGTCACATCCAAAATCCTTGCACCAGAGAGACTGTTGACCATGAGCCTGGCCTAGCACAGTGTGTCTAACTGTAGAGCGGCCTTTTTATAAATACATTGCCAAAGTGTGGCTACAGCCTCCCAAGTCCGTACGGGAATAGGGCTAGAACAGAAGTATTTGTACCTCTCTCAGCTTTTATCCTTTAAATGGTAAAAGTAATTCAGTAAACTGAAGCGCTTGCTACACTGTCTCAGAATTCCTAAAGCGAGCACACTGACAACAGAAAGGACACAGCAAATTATGAGCCCATGTTGACAGACTGGCACATAAGTAGGTATTGGAGACCTCATAATTGAGGATCTTCCACAAGGATGAAGTTGTAAGAGCCCTCTGATATCCTGCGGTTAAGTGAATGAAGTAGACCAGTAGATTCGCCTTTTAAATGGGGCCTCCAGGAAAAACTGTAGGAAATGCAGAAAACTAATTGCACCCAGTAATTCCAGGCTAGGAGTATGAAACTTACTGTCTTGGTGCTGCAAGTAACATACAGCTGGTATTAAGTACTGAATATCCAAACTTGGGTGACCCGAGGGTAATACAAACAAAATAATTTAGTGCAGTTGGACTAGAACAAGCTTGGTAAGATGCAACTCTGTACTGTAAAGCCTTTGTACAGCAGAACTCCAACAGGCTCGGTACACCGTAGCTCAGAAGTGCCGAAGCATCTAAATAAACTTCTATGCAAACACCTTCCTGAATGTGACACCATATGGTGTTGCTGATGTGTTAGTAAAGGTTTAGGTATGCAGAATGTTTGCTTTTATTATTGGTTCTGTTTAGTGAATGAGTTTACAGAGTGCTGGGGCATTCTTTGTATGGAAGGAAGACAAAGCAGAGGTCACCCCTCGAGTTTGTATGGCACTGTGTAGAGGAGGGACAGGGCTTTTACCGCATCAGAGTATAAGATTACTGGGACCGGAGATCTTTTTTGTTAGAAAACAATGGGGTTTAACAAGCTTATTTAGGTAGTTACTGAGAGGCATGCTGAAGAGTGCACTGTATTCTATAATTGGTCCAAAAAGGGATGAATAAGGTAGGACTATAATTTCTCTGGACCTTGAAAAGATGCACAAAAGATGAGTTAAGCAAAGTGGAAGGATTTTCTAACCATTAGATGTGGTGACCAAAGGAGATTCTGTTATCAGCATGCATACCCAGGTTCCTGACAGCTCTAATTTAAATGAAATGCTGTCTTGCATGGTAAGTGATGCTGGATTTACCAAGGAAACTTTGCTGTATTTCTTGTTGCTGAGAGCAGTCCCTCGGTTGATATACCAAGCATTTGTTTGGTTGAGCCATTGTTGAAGAGTTGGAGAAATGGAATGGGATTGGATAACAACTCAAAGTTTGTAATAGTCAGCAAACTTGGTTAGCCATAGTCCTTTAATGTGGCTTTTGTGTCGCAGAAGTCTATACCAAGTAGGACGGGTGCTAGGACAGTACTGGTGATAGTTTTCTGTGTAGAGCAAATTTCCCCCCAACCTTAATGGTATGAGTTGTGTAACTCAGCCAATTTTCCATTCTGTGCACTGTCTATGGATTAATGCTGCATTGGGATTGTGTGTTAATAATCCCGCTGTGGGGATAGTGCTAAAGTCCTTGGTAAGGTATAGATAAACACTGGTCTGTGTGCCTATCTTGGATGGCCTTGGTAACCATTTCAAAAAATTAACCAGATTCTGCAGGCATAATTTGCATTTACAAAGCCAAACCAGTGTGTATCTAGTGATATAAAGTCACCTATATCCTTGTTTATCAGTTCAGCAATAATATATTGCATAGACTTGAAAATAATAGTAAGACTAATATGTCTGCAATTCCTAGGTCATTTGAGTGACTCCCTTTATGAAAGGGCACCAAAACTGCCATCCTCTGTACGTTGAGGACATAGCTAGTGGAGAAACTGTGCTTAAAGAGTTGATAGATGGGTGTTTCCTAGATGGTTGTAGAGCTTCTCAGCAGGTATCCAGGGATACTGTTGGGATGCATACTGCTGTCAGGTCAAAACTCACATGAAACAAAAGCAAATAGTCGCAGTATTGTGAGTTATGTAGCTGTAGTTCTCTGTTTTGTAGTGGAATGTGACATGGGAGTCTTGGAGAAGGATAGAATTGTAAAAATGGCATTGCGTCATTAAATAGGTGCATAGCAAACACTGAGTTACAGAACAGCATATCGATAATAGTTGTACCCAAGTTAGCACCTGGTGAGTACTGAAAATACTGTACTTGATAATATCCAGTATTTGCTAACACTGTTGCTGGTATGCAGAAAAACACGGCTTGCAGAAGTATAGTGCCATTTAAGTAAGTAATCTGGGTGGTTTATAAAGCGGCAACCGGCAGGTAGAAGTATTATCTGGTGGATATATAAAAATTTGCCCACCCATTTTGCCATTTCTCTGCCTTTTGGCACAACAGCTGTTCCTAAACAGCATCAGTTTTATCTGCTTCTTTTCTTAGTAAGTGTTTGCTTGTTTATTTTTTCTAGATAACTGAGCCCACAAGATGAAGAAAACTGTGAGTTCAGTGGGAAGTTGGTATAATGAGTAAGGTGCTTACCTTATCGACACAAGGTGCAGGTTTTTTTTTTTCTCACATGGGGTAATTGGTTAGGCTTAAAATGGCCCACAAGGGCAATTAGCCTAGTAGTAATCTATGAACCTAATTAGCTTATAGTGGGTTGTAATATAGTACTAGCAATGTGCACACACCCATTTATTGCAAGCTGTCTAGATGTGGTAATTCAACACTGGAATGTCTCCTCTTAAGTCGCATCAAAACGCAGACCTTTCTAATATTACCTTAAGTGCCCACTAATAGTAGGGAAGTGCAGAAGGATTGCATGAGATGATGGGCATATGAAAGATCTCATTGTTATGACTTTAAGCAACATCTAACACTTGTATTGTTGTGTATTGCTCTGCTTTTTAAATATCAAAGCCATCTTGTTGCCACCGTTTTGTTTTTGCCATCAAAGAGCAAAGTCCAAGCTTAAACAGCAAAATAAATAAGATTAGGAACTATGTACATACATGCATTTACTTTGAGTAGACAAAAGTGGACTTCAGAATTTTTTTATGTAGGCGACTGTTTTGACTGCAAGGCATATGCAATCCAAGTGAAAACCATTTAGCTTCTTTTGTATAGCTCGCATATCTGGAGGTCAGAGTTCATTTTGTGTGAGGCGTGCTGTCCTTTACAAGTGACACTAGAATGTTAGTTTTTCAGTTTACTTATTTGCCATGTGACAGATGACCTTTGGGGCCTTTGTTACCAGTAAGATGGTGGAAGCTCAGTGCAAGCAGCTGCCAGCGGGCAGACCCAGAAGTCCGCAGTAGAATGTGAAACAAAAAAGCAGAACGACTTGGAACCCATCCACTTCTTCCTCACTGGCCAGTTTGTCATGCTGCATACCTGTCTGTTTCAGATGTGTGGGGAGGAAAGAAATGCACCTTTATAACAATTGCAGCTGAGAACAGGACCCTGAGTTTAGTCACTGACCAACACAAGAAGTCTGACAGCACACAGACTTACAAGAACCCATCATCTGTATTCCTGTGAGATTTCCTACACTTAAGTCTGGCATTGGCAGACCATTTTCTTTATTATCCTGTGTGTGTTTGCATGCTTGTTTGCATGCTTGTAAGGTGTTTGGTCAGTTCCTCTGACTACCAAACTTGTGTTCAGGTGGTTCGCCTTTTTTTTTCTTGGAATTGGACTTTGAAACCTGTTGGATGGGTACTGGAGGGTGGATGAGTAAATTAAATGTGAGCACAGCAATGATAAAATATTTTATTTTTTCATATGACTCATTGTTGCCATTCTGAGTCTCACCTACCCCCCCTCCCCCAAATAACCTTCGTTTTAGACTTTTCATGTTATTGCTGTCTGTGGTCTTTTCTTCACCACCCATCCACTTGCAGAGCACCAATTTCTGATTACCAAAATGGTCTTTCATTCTTACCTTAAGTACTTCAAAAATAATCCATTTTCTTTCCACTCAAGAACATGCTTTAAAATGTTGACGGCCATTTTGTTGGAGTTTCTTGCATGGTTCTGCCCTTATTTCCTGTTGAGACATTATTGACAAGAGTAGTGTGTTCCTGTGAATTAGGTTACATCCACCCTAATTACTAGGATAGTTACTACTCAAACTCCATTGAGCAAAGCTATTGAGATCTTGGCAAATCCATGAAATTAAAGAAAGGTACACAAGTATGCTTGCAAGTGATAAGAGCATGGTTTCAGCAGGCTCTAGAGCAAATGTAGACAGCATGCAACACGTGGCTAGCAAAAGCAGGCCTGCGCAACTGGCACCTGCCACCCCTGCAGGCTCCCCAGGTAAAACTCGGTAGTTTTCCATCATCAATTTCTAAGAAAAGGACACGCTTATCGTTTTACAAGGGCAAGTCAGCAAAACCCAAATCCAGCTTTAACTGTCGCAGTTGTGGTGCCAATCATGAGTCACTGGTGATAATGCAATGCAGCTAAAACATGACAGCAGCTTAATAATAATTTTATTTAGTACCCCCCCCCCCCCCCGACACTGGATTGTCCATGACACAGCAGCTTAATCATTTTATTTAGCCCCACGACACTGGATTGTCCTTTTGCCCTGCTGAAGAGTTTGGCCCTTTTGTCCATCTGACCCCCCCCCCCCGACCTGCATGCATTACTGTGGGGGTGGGATGGATGACAGCTGGTCAGTGGTACATGGCTGGGTAGGGTGTTTGCTAAACTGACTTCCCTACTGCTGCTTGAGCCTGTTTGCACAAGCAGGGTTTACAGTGATGGAGCAGTACTTCTCCACAGTTTTAATGCTAATATCCTCTTGTCACGCTAGCGCACCCATTGCCTCCCCTTTCTGTCATCGTGCCAAGTAGATTTCACCATGTAGTACTGGCGCTGCAGTCTGTACTGCCTCCATGCCTCCTAGGTTGGATGCGATAGCATCAGCTCTTAACTTCCATTTCTAACAGTCTTCTCAACCTTCCAAGCCAGTAATTTGTCCTTGGTCAGACGGTGAATTTGGGGCTCCAAACTTCTGCATCATAGAGCCAGTACACCCGCAGTGTCACCTTGTTTCTAGTGAAAAATTAATTAAAAAAAAAAAAAAAGAAAAAGTCTTCCTGTGTGGAGTGTTTCATGGTCCTAGTCCTTTGGCTGGCTGACACAGTACCCAGCTCAGGGCGACCATTCAGTCTGCTGACTATCAGAAATGTATTTCCCACCACTCATACTCACATTAGCTTCATGAAAGACTTTTAATGCACTTTGGTATCTGTGGGTTTATATGTGTATACTAGGCTGAATACCACTGGGATCTTTAAGTCTAGGCATGCAACCCATTTGCCTTGCAGGTTGTTTTAAGTGGTGTATGTTAGGGTACAATTTAAATGCTGTCTATGTCCAGACACATAGGTGTCAGACCAGGGGTGAATTTCTGGGAGAATCCATTGTCTTGTCTTTATATCGGTCTGCAAAACAAAATCACAAAGTAAAGGTCAGTGTCTATAACAGGAGAATTTAGTGTCAAAACAGCAGCGTGAGAATATCCTAGTGTGAGCACTTATGGCAATATTCTGTGAGCCACCTAGACCAGTTCACTTGACAGACTTCATATCAATTTGTGGCCTCAGTGAGGGACTTAATACTGCTTGGAAATCTTCCCAGTATTATTATAGGATCATAGGAAGTAACTAGACTAATGGCTGTAGGGCCCTTAAAAGCCTAGCCAAGTTCTGGCCTTGTTTCCACAGTCAGCACCTATTGTCCCTGTCCAAGAGAGACAGGTGGAACCCCCAGGGTGAATTTATGGATGTTCTTCGTGTTTCACTGTTGCAGTCATTACATTTGGGTAATCTGCTAGCAGGTTGCCCTCCGTCAGCCTGAATTCCAAAGTCATGGGACCTGCGTCAGTTGTGGTCTCCTCTTCCATGATGTCAGGGGTATAAAACATGCAGCAGACGCCATTTTCTTCAGTCTTTCTTGCCGCGGTGCCCGAAGCAGAAGCATTTCGCAAGTGCCGGACGGCTGAGTACTGAAATATTCGAGTTTGAGTTTCAGAACCGAAGTCTTCACTAAAGCTAAGTACCCTGTTGGGGAAACTTTTTTTCTTGCTCCATTCCGATGTCAGAAAAAGTTAGTAATTGTATTACTTGTGGGAAGCAAATACCTCATAAGGATTTCCATTTATACTGTATTCCTTGCCTAGGCCCTGATCACAACGTGCCTGGCTGTCGGTTTTGTGCTAGATTTAACCAACGCACTATTAAGCGTCGGTATAGTTTTGCCACAAAGTATTTTGGAAACGGATACCCAGAAATTTCGTCTGATAGCAATCCGACTACCGGAGTACACAAAAAACGCAAAGAAAAGGACAGAGAAAGGCAGTCGAGATCCAAAACCGACGATGAAGCTTTTTCTAAGCCAGTCGCCGGTTCGCCGGTACTCAGGTGCTTTCGCAGCCCCTGATACCCACTACCTTCGAGTCGCAGGCCTCTACCGACACCCATGTGGAGTCAGGCATGCCGCAAGATACTCAAGGTATTGGACCAACGGATGTATCTCCCTCGGATGGGTCCGGAGCCACTGAGCAGGCACCGGCTCCTGAGGGTGTATTCAGACCTCAACATTTGTATATCAAACCGATGACAGCTGCAAAACCAAAGACGAAAGCAACTTCTAAAACTAAAAAAAATAATGCATGAGCCACATGCACTGGCCTCTGTGCCTAAAAAACAGATGATCAAAATGGCTGAAGACATTATTACCTTGATCAGGGGTACCCATCCCCCTCCAGATAAGAGGCCTAGGCAAGGCACTGATTATGAATTTTCAGATCAGGTTTCTATTTCTTCTGATCAGGAATTATCTATACCTCCCTATGAAGATTCTGATGCAGAGGAGTCTGTGCCATCTGCATCTCCTCCTGAGGATTATTCTTTTGGAGAAACCTTGCATACTTTGAGGGAGCATTTTCACTGGGAGAGTCAAGACTTCTCAGAATCACAAAAGAGGCTCAGGGATTTCCTCCTCCCTCAGCACAAGCCTTTAGCCATTCCCCCTGTTTTAGACATTGTGGATGATGTGTTTTCGGAGTCTAGTTTTACCCCTGACTCCTTACCTCCGGCTCCCAGTAAGCCTGACAGATATTACAGGGTCCCTGACTCATGCATTTTTATTTAGAAACCCTGCTGCTGATCCTGAAACTATTTCACAGGGTCCAAAGGGAGTTAAGACCTCAACAGCAAAAAATCCTACCCCCCCTGACAGAGATTCAAGGGCAGTGGACAGATGGGGGAAAAAAGGTTTATACATCTGTATCCTTGGCAATCAGGGCCTTAAACTGTCAATTTCATATGCTTAAATGTCAACAACATGTTATTGGACTGCTGAAACAGAAAATGATGTTGATTTCTGAATGTGCAGAAAATAAAGAATTGCAGGAATTATTGCATGCCGCTGAACAGGTTGGAAAGCATACTTTGCAATGTGGTTTAGAGGCCTCCTGCAGGGCCGCAGTTACTGGATCTGCGATTAGGAGGCATTCCTGGCTAAAAGAACAACATTTTCCTGATCATGTTAAAGCTAAATTGCTAGATGCACCTTTACAGCATGATACTCTGTTTGGTATTGAGGCAGAAGAGGTTTTAAAGAAAATGGAAGACAAGCTAAGTCTATGCAAACCTGTTAAAGACTTCTTACAAGTGCAGCCAGCAAGATTCAGTAGACACTGGCCTACAAAAAATTGGTCCTTTCCTGTGTCAGACAGAGCTCAAAGGGGCAAATCCAGACGCCCTAAGGGTTCCAGATACCAGGCGCAAGACTGATACAGGTCAAAGCAATGGGGCGCTTCTACCTCCAAATCTGGAGGAGATAAAGTGCAAACCTACAGAAAACAGTCCCAATGACTTCCCTCTGCCTACACCAAGCACTTATCTTTTGGCAGCACCCTTAGGGGGAAAATTTGCACTTTTTCTCAAAATTGGCAGTTAATAACCCAGGACAAGTGGGTACTAAACATAGTATCACAGGGATACAGATTCCATTTCCACACTCTGCCAATGGCAAATGGTTGGCCAGATCTGCCAAAAAATCAATGGGCAGAGGCACAAAAACAGGTTACGTCCCTCATGGATGTGGGGGCCATTCAGCCAGTACCAGAACAGGAAAAAGGACAAGGTTTTTACTCTACTATTCTTGGTACCCAGAAAGGACAAGGTTTGGCAGCCAATACTGGATTTATTGAGTTTGAACACATACCTGGACATTCCAAAATTCAAAATGCTGACTTTGCAGCAGCTTCTTCCCATGCTGGGCAAGAATGCTTGGCTGGTGACATTAGACCTAAAAGAGGCATACCTGCTTAACCCAATAAGACAATTGTGTAGAAGATACCTCGGATTCAAGGCTGGCTTAATGCATTACCAATTCTGTGCACTGCCCTTTGGCTTATCTACGGTGCCCAGGGTCTTTACAAAGCGCCTGGGCACCAGAAATTGCATTTTGCAGACAAAGAAGTATACAAATATACCCTTACTTGGACGACTTTCTCATTCAAGCAGAGAACAAGGACATTCTTCTTTGACACCTGGCATTTGTATAAAGGCTTCTAACATGCCTAGGGTACACAAACGAAAAGAAATCACAACTGGTGCCCTCTCAAAAGATAACATCCCTGGGTGCAAGCTTGAATACAACTGCCCAGATGGCTTACCTCACGCCAGACAAGTAAAAGCAACTAACTACTTACTTCAAACTGATGGCAACAAAAACCCAGTTATCTGCAAGACAAATTCTGCAGGCTTTGGGCTTCATGGCATCCTGCATCCTACTGATTCCATATGCAAGACTGCATATGAGGAAACTTCAATGGTACCTAAAATGTTTATGGAGTCAATATTCTCACAGTCTGGAAACAATGATTCCTCTCATTCCCTGCCTACGACAGGAGTTTCTATGGTGGGCAAAGGCATGTCACCAAAACATGGGACAGGCCTTCACTCTACCCCCTGCCAGCCAAACCTTAACAACAGACTCATTAGATTATGCCTGGGGGCCTACATGGCAGGAAGATGCATTCAGGGCATATGGACCCCAAAACAAATGCATCTACATATCAACCAGAAAGAGATGCTAGCTGTTCAAAATGCCCTAACAGCCTTCAAGGACTTGCTTCATCCAGGACAACTACTGATAGACGGACAACACCACTGTTATGTGGTATATAAACAAGCAAGGGGGCACACACTCTTACCCCCTTTGCAGATTAGCCTTGGCACTGTGGGACACAGCTTTGACCTACCAAATACATTTTCAAGCTCAGTTCCTGCCAGGAAAGCAAAATACTCTGGCAGATGATTTAAGCAGAAACCTTGTGGATCCTCACGAGTGGAAACTAAATCCACAAGTCTTCAGCATGATAATAGAGAAATGAGGGGAGCCCAGGCATAGATCTATTTGCCTCTCCTCAAAATTATCATTTGAAAAGGTTCTGCACACGGACTTGTCACAGACAAGCATGGAAAGTGGACGCCCTTTCCTATCAGTTTACGCCTTTCCTCCTCTGCCTCTTCTTCCCAAGGTCCTCCTAAAAGTCAGACGAGAGAAACCAAATATGATAATTGCCCCGGACTGGCCCTGCCAATACTGGTACCCAATCCTAAGGAAGTTGTCTCAATACCCAGCTTGGACCTTACCTCAAAGACCTCAACTACTGTCCCAGCAAAACAATCCGATCTTGCACAATCAACTCCAGACACTGAACCTGGCAGCATGGCTGATCATGTAGTTATACAAACAACACCTCTCAGTAAAGCTGTGATGGATGTCATTTTGGAAGCCAGAAGGCCTAGTACTAGAAAATCTTATGCTGATAAATGGAAGCGATTCTGTGCTTGGAATCAAGCACAAGGAACTGATACAGCAGAACCAAATATTCCTCGGATATTACAATACTTAACTGAGATGCTTGACAAAGGCCTATCTTTCTCATCAATTAAAATCCATGCCTCTGCCATTTCGGCTCATTACAGTACAGAGCCACCAATCATTTCTCATTCTTTACTAAAGCAGTATCTTGGAGGAGCCAAAAATTTAAGGCTTCCTAGAAGATCACCATTACCTGCATGGGACTTCAATTATGTGTTGGAAAAGCTCACCCTGCCCCCATTTGAACCAGCTGCTACTGCTGATATAAAGTTCTTATCATGGAAAACAGCTCTTCTACTAGCAATTACTTCAGCAAGAAGAGTTTCAGAGCTACAGACCCTCATGGCTGTAGAGCCTTTTATCATATTTTACCCAGACAGGGTGTCTCTGAGGATAAATCCTACATTTATGCCTAAGGTGGTTTCCAGTGTGGCTCTTAACCAAACAATTCATCTGCCAACCTTTTGCCCAAATCCGCAGAACAAAAGGGAGAGAATTCTGCATGCCTTGGATGTACACAGACAGCTAAAATTCTACTTGAGCAGGACTAAAGCTCTAAGAAAAACTGAGCAATTATTAGTGACATATGCTGTAGGATCAGAAGGAAAGGCTATTTCAAAGCAGACTATTTCAAAGTGGATAAGCCACTGCATCCGTTTCTGCTACTTACACCATGGTAAACCTGTGCCCAAGGCATTAGGTCTCATTCCACCAGAGCTGCAGCTACTTCAGCAGCCTTTCTCAGAGGAGTACCAACCAAAGACATTCTAGAGGCTGCTACATGGAGTTCTGTTCACACCTTTACAAAGCATTTATCATTTGCCTCTCTACTCTAAGTCCAGGGAAGGCTTTGCCACTGCAGATGTTCATCGTGCATACAGCTGCAGTAATCGCATATGGGTTCTCTGCCGTCAGGCGGTCCCTCGGTCGGCCGAATTCCAAAGTCTAGGTCCGGCGTCAGTTGTTGTCGCTTTCTTTCCTGA
Organism: Protopterus annectens; assembly: GCF_019279795.1. Taxonomy (NCBI): domain Eukaryota; kingdom Metazoa; phylum Chordata; order Ceratodontiformes; family Protopteridae; genus Protopterus; species Protopterus annectens. The sequence continues at coordinate 197,339,057 of NC_056739.1, forward strand.
TGTCAGTGAGGCAGGGGTATACAAGACACAGCCGGTGCCATTTTCTTCAGTCTTTTTTGCCACGCGGTGCCCGAAGCAGAAGCAGTTCGCAAGTGCCGGTCAGCCAGCTCCTGAATTTACGAAAAATTGGAAACCGAAGTCTTCATTAAAGCTAAGTACCCCGTTGGGGAAACTTTTCTTGCCTCAGACCGATGTCAGAAAAAGTTAACAGTTGTATTTCTTGTGGGAAGCAAATACCGCATAAGGATTTCCATTCCCTTTGCATACCATGTTTAGGCCCAGACCACGACGTCTCGGACTGTCGCTTTTGCGCGACTTTCAATAAACGCACTATTAAGCGTCGGGCGGAGTTCGCCCAACACTTTTTTGGTACAGCCTTTGATTATAAAATGTCGGAGACTCCGACTACCGTTTTGACCAAAAAACGCAAGGACAAGGACCGATACGCGAGGTCCGCGGTCCCCACCGACACCACGCCAAAACCGGCTACATGTGGTCTGGTTCTCAGCGAGACACCTATGCAGTCCCTGACTACCGACGACACGTCTTTGGCGGTGTCTTCTGTAACAGAGACCACAGGTTCCTCGGCCCAGATCCAGACTCCAACCACTGAAGCCACTGTGAGCGTTGAGCCTCCTAATGTGGACAGGTCCACTTCCACCCATGGTGTCTTTAGACCTTCATCTTCCTTTTCCATTAAGGCCTTTACTAAGTCCAAATCAGCCAGGCATCCCAAGAGGCCTGTTGCACAGGGCCCATCCCCAGGCCCCATGCCTAAAAAGCAGATGCTTAAAATGGCTGAAGATTTAATTACTCTTATCAGGGGTTCCCAACCCCCTCCAGACAAGAGACCCAGAGTGGAGGAGGATTCTCCCTCTTCTGATCAGGGCTCCATTTTTTCAGAACATTCTGATGTAGAGGAACACTCTTACTCCCCATTTGAAGACTCGGACGCAGAGCAGTCCATTCCTTCAGTATCTCCTCCTGAGGATTTTTCTTTTGGGGAAACCTTGCACACCTTGAGGGAACACTTCCATTGGGAAGGCCAAGACTCTTCTGATTCCAAGAAAAGACTTAGGGAATTTCTTTTGTTACCTCAACACAGACCTCTGGCGATTACCTCCTGTCTTGGACGTACTTGATGATGTTTAATCGGAGGCTTGCCTTAATCCGGATTCACTGCCTCCTGCCCCAGTCAAGCCTGATAGGTACTACAGGGTTCCTAACTCTCACCAATTTCTTTGCAAAAGCCATACTGCTGACCCTGAAACCATTTCTCAAGGCCCCAAGGGAATGAAGGCCTCTACTGCTAAGAATCCACTACCTTCAGAAAGAGAGTCAAGATCCTTAGAAAGGTGTTTGAAAAAAGGTATATACCTTGGCCACCCTAGCTATGAGGGCCTTAAATTGTCAGTTTCATATGCTTAAATATCAGCAGTTTCTGTCATCACAATTAAGAAATAAAATGTCAGATTTGAAGGAGTTGCAGGATATGATGCATAGTGCAGAGCAAGTGGGTAAACACACTTTACAATGTGGCTATGATGCCCTAGAGGCCTCAAGTAGAGCTGCTGTTACAGGATCAGTCATTCGTAGACATGCATGGCTTAGGGAACAAATCTTGCCTGATCATGTGAAAGCTAAACTATTAGATGCTCCTTTACAAAAGGATGTGCTATTTGATACTAATGCTGAGGAGATGCTACAGAAAATGGAAGAAAAAGCCAAATCTATGCAAACAGTCAAAGCTTTTCTACAGGTTCAACCACCACGTTTTAGCAGAAATTGGCCTTCTAAAAACTGGTCCTTTCCAGCCACGGACAAGCCCCAAAGAGGTAGATACAGACGCACAAGGGGCAGAGGGCAATCACAAGGATCATATAGAGGCAAGCAATGGCAATCTCCAGCACCAAGAAGTGGTGAGGACAGTGCACAACAATACAGGAAACAAACCCAATGACTTCCTCCTTTCCATGCCAAGCAAAGACCAGCTGGCAGCACCTTTGGGAGAAAAGCTGGCATTATTTACAAGAAATTGGCATATTGTCACAACAGACAAATGGATCCTGGACGTTATAAACAGAGGCTACAGATTTCATTTTCACACTCTCCCAAAAATAAGAGGCATGCCAAACCTGCCACACAATCAAAGGGCAGAGGCACAACTACAAATTTCAAAGCTCATAGACATGAAAGCTATTCAAGAGGTACCTACTCACGAACAAGGTCAAGGTTTTTATTCCAGGCTATTTCTGGTACCAAGGAAAGGAACCGACTGGAGACCCATTTTGGACTTATCCATCCTGAACACATTCTTACTCGTACCAAAATTCAGGATGCTCACATTACAGCAGCTTCTTCCCATGCTGGGCAAGGAGTTTTGGCTGGTAACATTGGACCTCAAGGAGGCATACCTGCATGTCCCAAACAGACAAAGCTGCAGAAGATACCTCAGATTTCTTGCAGGTTCAATACACTATCAATTCTCTGCATTGCCCTTTGGCTTATCTACTGCGCCCAGAGTATTCACGAAATGCCTGGCATCAGTAATTGCCTACTGCAGACTTCAAGGGATACAAATTTACCCTTATTTGGATGACTGCCTGATCCAAGCAGACAGCAAGCACATACTTCTGGAACATCTGGCTTATGCAACACGGTTACTGAATTCTCTGGGATACACAATCAACAAAGAGAAATCCAGGCTAACACCATCTCCGAAAATAACTTTCCCGGGTGCTAACTTGGGCACAAACACCCAGATGGCCTATCTTACACCAGAAAAACAGGGGCAACTAACTCAGGACTTCAAAACACTAGCAAATTGTACCAGGCTTACTGCAAGGAAAATCCTGCAGGCTCTGGGCTTCATGGCATCTTGCATTCTTTTAATTCCATGTGCAAAGTTGCATATGAGGAAACGTCAATGGTACCTAAAAAACCTATGGTCTCAACACAGCCACAGTTTGGAAACAATAATACCAATAATTCCATGTTTGCAAAAGGAATTTCTATGGTGGGCCCAAGCATGTCAAACACAGGTCTTCCATTCTGCAAACCTCAAGCAGATCAAGTCATCACAACAGACGCCTCAGACTACGCCTGGGGGGGCGCACATGACAGACAGGTGCATTCAGGGCAAATGGTCCCAAAAGGAAAAGCACCTTCACATCAATCAAAAAGAAATGCTAGCAGTGATAAATGCAATTATAGCATTCAAGGACCTCCTGCATCCAGGACAATTATTGATAAGAACAGACAACACCACAGTAATGTGGTACATAAACAAACAAGGAGGAACACATTCATACCCCCTGTGCAGACTAGCCATGACACTTTGGAACTTGGCTCTGGAATGGCAAATCAAACTTCAAGCACAGTACTTGCCAGGCTTGGAAAACACGTTGGCAGACAATCTAAGCAGAAATATGACAGATCACACGAATGGAAGTTGCATCCTCAAGTGTTTACAAAGATAATCCAAGCGTGGGGGAGGCCAGACATAGATCTCTTCGCCTCCCACAGGAATCATCAATTGGAAAAGTTTTGTTCAAGGGCCTTTCATCCAAAGGCCTGGAGAGTGGATGCCCTTTCATTCAGTTGGACAGCATGAACAGTTTACGCTTTCCCACCTCTGCCTCTTCTGCCAAAGGTGCTCTTGAAAGCAAGAGCAGACAGACCGAAGATGATACTAATTGCTCCAGACTGGCCAAGACAACACTGGTACCCACTACTGAGGAGCCTAACACATACTCCTCCCTGGCCCCTACCTCTAATGCCTCTTCTGCTGACTCAGCACAGCTACAAAACTCTTCAGTCAGCTGAAAACACTCAATCTCGCTGCATGAAAAATTCCTTAACACCACAACAGACTCTACTCCCCAAAGAGGTGCAGGATGTCATTTTGGAGGCCAGAAGGCCATCTACTAGAAAGGCTTACTCCGCAAAATGGAAACGGTTTTGCTCTTGGAATGAGAAAAAAGGCCAGGACCCTAAAAAACTGAATTTGCCTCGGGTATTACAGTATCTAGCTGAGCTGCTGAACACTGGACTTTCATTTTCCTCCATAAAAATCCATGCCTCAGCCATTTCTGCAGAATTCCAACATGGATCCACCCTTATTCTCTCACCCACTCTTAAGACAGTTCCTTAGAGGGGCTAAGAATACAAGACCACCAAGGAAGCAACCAATACCAGCCTGGGATCTTAATTACATTCTAGAAAAATTAACATTGCCTCCCTTTGAACCAGCTGCCTCAACAGATTTGCAATACTTGTCTTGGAAAACAGCTTTCCTTCTGGCCATTACCTCAGCTCGTAGAGTATCGGAACTACAAGCCCTCATGGCTGTGCAGCCCTTTCTCATCTTCCATCAGGATAGGGTTTCCCTTCGAACCAACCCGTCATTTATGCCTAAAGTGGTATCCAGGGTAGCTTTAAATCAAGCCATACACTTACCTACCTTTTACCCCAATCCTCAAAACAAAGGGGAAAGGCTCCTACACTCCTTAGACATCCATAGATACCTACGTTATTATTTGGACAGAACAAAGCCTTTCAGGAAATCAGAGCAACTCTTTGTGTCCTATGCTGTAGGAGCTCAAGGGAAGCCAGTTACCAAACAGACAATTTCAAAATGGATAGGCCACTGCATACGGTTTTGTTACTCCTATCATGGAAAATCTGTCCCTACAGGCATCAGATCCCACTCCACCAGGGCCACAGCTACCTCTACAGCCTTCCTCAGAGGAGTTCCTACCAAAGATATTTTGGAGGCAGCCACTTGGAGTTCTGTGCATACCTTCACAAAACACTACCACCTGCCTTTATATTCCAAAACTAGAGCAGGCTTTGCCACTGCTGTGTTGCAGGGCATTCTGGCTCATCCCAGTTCCACCTAGTGCCTACCACCCTGTGCGTAGCTTTGGGATTCTACCCATATGTGATTACTGCAGCTGTATGCACGATGAACATAGTACAGTTTTGTACCTACCATAAATGTAGATGTTAGAGTGCTAATACAGCTGCAGTACAGGTTTCCCTCCCTCCTTCCCCTCTTGGTAAAGCCCTAGGGCCTAACCCCTCTTCATACAACCTGATGGGGTTATCCTTCTATGGTATATTTGCTTGCAACTACTGATTTTTGATTATATTGCATTTCATGTATATAAATATAATTTATGTATTGCCTTCCTTCTGTGGGCACCTGACATCTGGGGCAAGAAAGACTGAAGAAAATGGCGTTGGCTGTGTCTTGTATACCCCTGCCTCACTGATGTCAGGAAAGAAAGCGACAACAACCGACGCCGGACCTAGACTTTGGAATTCGGCCGACCGAGGGACCTCCTGATGGCAGAGAACCGATATGTTCATAGGTTCATACTAGGCTATCTGCCCTAGGGCATTTATAAGCCTAGCCAGAGTGTGTGTGGCTTTCACCACCCCTTAGGACGAGAATACTATACCCATTAGTTTGCTGTGCCTCTGTCCAGCAGTGATACAGAGATGATTCCCGGGGTAAACCTACGATCTCCCATCCACTCGTCAAGATTTCTCTTGAACAGAGTCAGTGAGGGGCTCTGCCTCACATGGACTGGGATTCTGTTCCATAGTGTAGGGAGTCTCTGGGTGATGAATCTGTCCCTCCAGCACGTCCTATTTATATCCGTGTTGAGGTTTAAGTCTCTTGCTCTCGTGGCTCTGGTGGATTTGGATTTTTTGAGGTGGAGCATATGTGATTACTGCAGCTGTATTAGCACTCGAACATCTACATTTATGGTAGGTACAAAACTGTACTTTCTGCAGGGCCTTATAGCCGCACCTAATGCTGTTTAGCTCCAGCCTCCCAACTATAGCTTTGGGATTCTACCCAAATGTAATGACTGCAACAGTGAAACACGAAGAGCATAGTACAGTTGTGTACACTTCTAAATGTAGATGTTGGAGTGTATTCACTGTTTCAGTCCAGATTACCCACCCGCCATCCCCCTGTCATTCTGGAGTTTTTCCTTCTCTATCTTCTACAACCTATGTGGTGTATTTGCTTGTAGATGAAGGTAAAGTTTATATTGATGTATGTATATATACATATATTTTTTTGCTACCATTTTATGGGCAGCTGACATCTGGGGCAAGAAAAACTAAAGAAAATGGCGTCTGCTGCTTGTTTTATACCCCTGACTACCTGATGTCATGGAAGAGGAGACAGCAACCGACGCAGGACCCAAGACTTTGGAATTCAGGCTGACTGAGGGCAACCTGCCAGCAGATTACCCAAATGTAATGACTGCAACGGTGAACACACTCTAACATCTACATTTATGGTAAGTGTACACAACTGTACTTTACCTATCCAATCGTCCAGACTGTCCTTGAAGAGGGGCAAAGAGGTGCTCTGCTTGACATGAATTTGGGAGTCTGTTTCACAGGTATGGTAACCTCTTCTGGGAGACAAATCTGTTCCTCCAGCAATGTCCATTAATGTCACATACCAGTTTAAGGTTTTTGGAGTGAGTAACCCATGTACCATTTGATGTGCAGATATGCAGCATTTTCAGCAAAGCAGGGTCGCAAATTGCCTTGCATGCAAGGCAGAGATTGCCTCTGAATAGTCTGTATGAAACAGTAAAGTGACTAATTTCAGACCATTCACATAGGACAGTTGCTGAAGACTTTGAATTTTCCTTGAGAAACCTTTGTGGTCTTTCCAATTGCTGCAGGTGCATGGAAAGATGCATACCAAAAGGGCGTGGTACTTCTTTATTGGCCTGATGAGGGAAGAGTTCAGGGAGGTTATAACTTCTTCTTTTTTTTCTGGGGGCCGTGTCTTTACTTATGAGATGAGCAATATAGAATGCCCTTCTTACCACTGTGAAGACATGGTGATCAAAGGTAAGGTTGCTGTCAACCTGTGTGCCCAGGTCTTGTCACCACTGTCTGTGTACTTTGGGTGCTATGGATGTGGTAGTTGGCAGGAACATCACCCTTATGGAAAGGGATGATACATTTTTTTACATTGAGTTTAAGCCCATGACTTTGGCACCAATTATTTGTTTGCATAAGACCCTCTTGTAGGATGTTCACATTGTTTGGGGATTCTGCGACCACTCCCAGTTTGTAGTAGTCGGCAAACTTGGGTCAGACACAGACCTTTAGTTTTTTGCTTGTACTGTGGAAAAATTAATTCCGAACAGTAGAGGTCCCAGGACTGATCCCAGTGGAACACCACTGGTTTACAGGTCTGCTGTTGAAGGTCGATTCCCCTATTTTGACTGTGAGTTCTATCGTCGGTGAGCCAGTTAGCGGCCCACCTAATGATTTAAAGGTTGATGCCTAGCTGGCTGACTTTGTTAATGCCTGAGTGGGGGATAGTGTCAAAAGCTTTGGCCAAATCCGGGTAGGCTGCATGCACAGTTTCCTCTTGTCCAGGGCTCTGATGACACTCTCTAAGAAGTCCACCAGGTTTAAAAGGCAAGATCCACTTTAACAAATCGAAACTGAATAAGGTCAAGTGTTAAGAAGTTACCTGCATCATTAAGTAAGGTCTATGATGATTTGGTCCATGGCCTTGCCGATAAGGCTAGTCAGGATAATAGCTCTGTAGTTCCTGGTGTCAGTAGAAGCACCACCCTTGTGCAAGGGGATAACAGTGGCAGTTTTCCATTCAGCTTGGATTAAGCCGGTGCTTAGATTATGATTGAAGAGACTACCCCCAATGGTGTTGCTAATTCTTGTTGGAGCCCATGTGAGATACAGCCTGGGATGTTATCAGGTCACATAGATGCTGTGTTTTTGGCCTTAGAGAGGGTATTTACAACCTGCTCTCTCTAGATACAAGGTTGGGGGGACAGGTGGAAGGAATATCATTGGATATGTGTGGTGGGGACAGGAGAGTGAAATTTTCACAAAATCTGTCTGCTCACAGGTTAGCTATGTCCACAGGCTCAGTCTATGAGGTATCCTTAACCACCAGTTCTGTGTAAATTTGGGTCTTGCATTTTAGGCTATGGATGTGACTAAAGACTGCTTTATGGTTGTCCTTCGTTGAGGATGCTAATTTGGATTCGTAGTTTGCTTTGGAGGACTTCACAAGAAGTCTTATTTGCTTGTTTAAGCTGAAAAGGGAGTGTTTCCAGTTTAGGGCTCGCTCCCTCTTACTCTTAGACAGCAATTTTCTTCCTCCTATTGTAAAGCTTGTTAATGGCAGTTGTCCACCAGGCAGGTTTGATCTTCCTTGAAAGCTTGTTTTGGTCCTATCGGGTACCGCTGCATCAATGCAGTTATACAGATGTTTGTAAAAAGCATTTATGTAGGACTATGCATAGTTGCCAGTTCCATCTGGGGTGAGGTGCAGTGAAGCTATTTATACCATCTCTTAGAAGGATGTAATCTGCTTTGGAGAGGTTTTGTTAGTGTAGTTTAGTTGCTGCTGGGGGTGGGCAGTGTGATAGTTACTTAGAACTATTAGCGAGTCTCCCAGATTGGATGTAAATATGTTCTTACTCTTCCAAGTCAAAAACCCTCCAAGAACCCCCTAGTATCCACGTGTTCCTACCATTTATGTCTTTGTAGAGAACCTTCTGTTGCACTGCCCTTGTTACTCCTTTACCTACTAAAGTACAAGTTTCTTTCACTGCTTTCTTGATGTGCTTGCACTTGCTGTGTGGGGGTGAACTGACTGATATGTAGACGTAGGTGCACTCGCACCTAGTTTGCTGCCCACTTGCAAGTTCTAAGACATCAGAGAGGAAGAGCTTGCTTTAGATGGGAAGGAAGATACTCTAGTTTTAAATCTACCAAGGAGAGTTCTCCTCACTAGTAAGATAATACTTTAAAGAGCATACTTGTTATTTCGTAACTAGAAGATGGCTGCATTGCAATTTATTCCTCTAGTTTCATTGGTTGTACGTTCATTTAGGTTTGGCAACCTCGCTTTGAAAAACTTTGTCCTTGAGATATATATTGTATGCAACTCCTTAGCTCTGATTTTTTGTCATTTGACACGAGCACAAGTGAAGAACGGGGCTGGGTTTACTGTGAAGCTGCAGTGTGATTTTAAAATTGTCTTACACAATTGCAGACTGCAGTTTTTGATCATGGGGAGGAGTGCACAAGTAAAACTTTGTATACTTATTATGCTGAAACTTATTCCTACGCATGCAGGATTAATACTTTAGTATAGTAGTACTTTGAAAGCCCATACTAAAGAGAAATGTATGCTTGTAAATCTGAGGATTTATACCTTGATAGCTTTCTGGGCATAAATGCATGCCCACAGATGTGATTTTCATTTATGGAATTCTTGTTACTGCCAGGCAATCTGTGCAGTGAGTTCACAGACTGCAGACTGTTAATTTCAGGTAGGGTTAAATACCGGAGCCAATCCTTTGTGATGGGAACCTGTGGTATGTGATTTAAAAGTAGTGAAATCTACTGCTACAAATTATAAAATGCAGCGCTTGTTCCGTAGTCTAAATGAAACTTCTGGTTGTGTTTTGTTAGGTTGGATCCGATTGCACCACTGTTTTATATAATTATATGTGTAACAGCAGCTGTATGGGGGGCATGAATCGCCGTCCCATCCTGACCATCATCACCTTGGAGAGCAAAGAGTGAGTATATGCTACTTTGTTTCACTGATCTGTACGCCATCAAAGCAGTTTAACTTTGACTCATTTAAAGCTAATACTAGATGTTTTTGTTTAATTTTCAGGTTTTAGCTAGATGCATAAAAGTAGATTCATCTCTGAATAGGGTACTACAAGCTGTGATTGGCCTTGACATATTTGTAGGGTTCTAAGATCAGTTGCACCTCAATTGGGCTGCAGGGCATAGTGGGCTTTCCTTAAAATGGATATATCATAGGTCGGTATGCGGACCATGGCAGTGAAGTATAATATAGTACAGTAAAGAATTGGAAAGAGCTACATGCTGTTCTGGCTTTTGGGATAATTATAAATTGTCTAGGGGTGTTTTCATTTGATAGGGCTGAGAGTGAGGATGATTTCACAAATAAACACTTAAATGCATAACACCATACCCTTAAGTAAGTTGATTCAACTAGTTGAGGATGATCATAAATATTTGAAGGTAATAGTAGGTATTACTATTGCCAGTTTAGTGTGTTGCATAGGAACATTTTTAATTATTTTCTTTGATATATTGATGATGATTAAAAAAAAAAAAAAAAAATCAATCATTTTTGGTCTGTTGGCTTATTAGTGGAAAGCTGCTGGGACGTTGCTGCTTTGAGGTGCGGATCTGTGCCTGTCCAGGACGAGACCGCAAGCATGAGGAAGCACACTTTCAGAAACCGCAAGAGAAGAACAGTGCAAAAACCAGTACTGGAACAGCAAAACGCAGTAAGTTTGTTTCGGTTCTTGTACTTGAAAGGCGAATGAGAACAACTTGCAGTATGGAAGTGGTTTTGTTTACTGCATTAATAAAGCCTTTTGTAGATTTTTTGCTTATAGTGGGGAGGCAATTTTGCAAAGAAAAGCACACAATTGTGTTTATAAGCTGTCTAAATGTTGTGTAAGTATGGTTTTGCACACTTTAGTGTTTTGTTACAGTTACAGAAGTTATGTAGCTCACTTGTATGGAGTCCCTCCCACCACATTTTTGAATATTCCTTCAGCATCTGGTGGTCATTACAGTTATCGCTTTAAAACACTACATGGATTTGAACAGTATAATGAAAAAAAAAACAAACCAGTTGCCTTGTTCAGACCGTAATTCTTTTCACCAGATCTTTAATGTCCCTTCCCATTGTGCTGCCTACCTTTAGTCTTGTACCGGAACTCTGCATTTGCACGTCTCGCATTATGGTTCTAGATCAAGTTTTAAATATGCAGTTTCCTAATTTCAGTTTTGTCTGTGATATATAGGTCTTTAAATGACTTTAGCAGTTATATTTCTGTAATGAAAAGTTTTCCACTTTTTGTCAAAAGTAGAAATAGCCTCCTGGCTTGACTTATGGGTAGATGTTTGGCACACTGATGGAATTTGTCTAAGTTAGGATAGTGACTGGTCACTGAGATTCGTAGATGGTCATTAAAGCCTCAGTTTTTGTCTTCACCCGTCTTAGTATTTCTGTGGGGTTTGAGTGAACTGGATATGCAGAAAGTGTTTGAAATAATAAGATTTGTTCAAGGGTTTCAAAACTTGGCAAGTGTAATTTCTCTTCAACAAGACTACTTTTTCATATATACTTTTAAATTTGCAAGTTTTTTCCATCTTTCTGGTAAACTTGCTTGAAGCCAATTAATTTTGCTAATGTAATTCATCTTGAAAATATGCCATGTTTCTGTGGAAGTTTAGTCTAAAAAATATGCCGTACTTCTAACTGGTTTACTGTGTTTCTCTTCCGTGGCTCTTTAAAAAGCAGTTTGATTTCATAAATGGGACTCTTTTTTCCTATCTTTTCATTTTCTGCTGATCTCTGAAAGGTCTTATGATTGTTTCAATTTGGTTAGCAAAACTGATCCCCTTGGAGTCAGTGAGGTGTGACAAACGGAGCAGAGTTACTTTTCTACTAGCTCACCTGTAGCAGAAGGAGAGGTGGGGTTTACAGTCGAGGGCTAGTGGTAATTGGTGTAGACCAAGGACTGTAGTCCAGAGTCAGGTGTATATGTAATTCTGCAGCTGTCAGGATTGTGCTCTATCAGGGTGTCACACACTCCTTTTTGCTTACTTCATCTGACTGCTTCATTTAAGGATTTATTCTCTTCTCCTCCGCCCAAACAGGTGAGATAGGTGTCTGGGGAAGACTGAATGAATGATTATGGGAAGTCTGTGAGACATGGTTTATGGCAGATGGCTGCACTGAATAAAGGAAATGTTTTTTAAACTGAGGGGAATGTGGCTAATCTGATTTTGTTCATTTTGACAGAAAAATGTTTTATTGGTCAGACTATATTTTGCTGTCTTGTCTACAGCAGCAGTGTTTTCTGGGGTTCAGTCTGCTGATCTATGCGCATATCAAGTCCATGTCTCTTTCTGGTAAGAATGGTAAATGTTACTGTAGTCCTGTGGTATTTGATACTGGTGGTTGAGCTTGGAATGGCTTGATCCCTTAATACTAGCTCTATAAATTATCTAGATAGCAATTCATTACTTCATTTCTGTGTTTTACTGTGTTTTTGTGACTGTGGGTCCATGGCTGGTCCTGGCAGTGTAATTACTGAATAGAGGAAGATGAGTAAAAAGTAGAGTTAAGGGAATGTTTCTTATTTTATTTTTTAAGATACCAGTTGGCATAATGATCAAGATGTCCTTCAAGGATGCATCTGCAGTCATAACATATGGGTTGTCCTGCCTCAGGCAGCCCTTCGGTCGGCCGGATTCCAAAGTCTGGGTCAGGCCTCGGCTGATGTCACACTTTCCCCGACGTCAGAGCTTCTGGGGTATAAAGGCATCAGCCGACGCCATTTTCCTCAGTCTTTCTTGCCGCGGTGCACGAAGCAGAAGCTGTTCGCAAGTGCCGGTCGGTCAGATCCAGAGAATTCAGCTACCGAAAACTTCTAAAAAGCGAAGTACCCCGTTGGGGACTCTTTCTTGCCTCAGCCGATGTCAGACAAAGTAAATAATTGTTTAACTTGTGGGAAACAAATACCTCATAAGGATTTCCATTCTTACTGCCTTCCTTGCTTAGGCCCAGACCACAACGTATCAGCTTGTTTAGCCTGTGCCTCCTTCAACCGACGGACTCTTAGACGTCGGTCGGAGTTTGCAAAAGAGTTTTTTGGATCCGCTTTTGCATATAAAATGCCGTCGGAGACTCCGACTACACATTTAGCCAAAAAACGCAAGGAAAAGGACCGACACTCGCGGCCAGCGGTTTCGGCTGAAAACACGGTTAGGCCTACCGCGAGTGTCTCGGTTTCAGCTGAAACAGAGTCCTCGGTTCTTGCTTCTGCTGAAATCATACCTCCGACAACCGAGGCCAGAGAGGCCCCGGCTGAGTCTGCTTCAGAAATCCCTACCGAAGAAGCAAGCGCACAAGAATTGTCCGACACCCTTCCATTGGACATTTATACCCCTGCGTGTGGGGCAGCTAGGCCCCCTGCTTCTATGTCTATTAAGGCCTTCTCCAGGGCTAAAGCAGCTAAAATTTCAAAAGCTTTACCTGCAAAATCTACTTCTCAGAGACCTTCCTCAAGTTCACAAATTCTCAGCTTTGCTGAGGACCTTATATCTTTGATTAGGGGTTCCCAACCTCACCCAGACAGGGCCTCCCACCCTCCTCCTGACAAAAGGCCTAGGACTGAACCCCCTGAACCTCTCTCCTCGGATTACTCCTCGGATGGATCAGATTTATCAGACCATCAGGAAGGGGCATATTCGTCTTATGAGGATTCAGATGCAGAAGACTCTATTCCTTCTGCCTCCCCTCCAGAAGAATTTTCCTTTGGGGAGACTTTACACTCAATGAAGGAACACTTTCAGTGGCAGGGTCAGGATTTCTCTGATTCTAGAAAAAGACTCAGGACATTTCTACATTTGCCCCAGCATAGGCCTTTAGCCATACCACCTGTGCTTACTGTAGTTGATGCATATAATGATGTCAGTTCTGCCCCTGATTCTCTTCCACCGGCCCCTGCCAAACCTGACAGATATTACAGGGTCCCGGATTCTCACTTCCACTTGTATAAAGCCCATGCTGCAGACCCAGAAACTATCTCTCAGGGCCCAAAAGGTGTTGCAGCTACCACTGCCAAAAACCCCCTTCCCTCTGAAAGAGAGTCAAGAGCATTAGAGAGATGGGGAAAAAAGGTTTATACATCTGCTACTCTTTCTGCCAGGGCATTAAACTGTCAATTCCATATGATACAGTATCAGGAATATTTGTTAGATCAGTTGAATAAGAAGCTTTCTTCTCCTGAACCTTTAGACCACAAGTCCCTTCAGGATTTGGTACACAACTCTCAGCAGGTCAGTAATCATTTCTTAAAATGTGGCTATGATGCACTGGAGGCTTCATTTAGATCAGCTATGACTGGGGCAGTAATTCGAAGGCATGCCTGGCTAAAAGAACAATCCATGCCAGACCATGTCAAGGCTAAACTCCTAGATGCTCCAATGGAGAAACAAAGTTTATTTGGCTCCCCTGCACAGGAGATTCTAAAGAAGGTGGAAGAAAAAGCAAAATCTGTGCAAACAGTAAAGGATTTTCTGCAGGTTCAACCTCCGAGGTTCAGCAGAAACTGGCCTTCAAAGAATTGGTCCTTTCCAGACACCTCCAGAGCACAGAGGGGCAGGAATAGATGCCCAAGAGGCAGAGGTCAATCAAAGGGTGCCTACAGGGGTCGTCAGTGGCAGCCTGCCAACCAGAGGAGAAGTGCCACAACTGCAACTACAACCACTTCCACAGGACAGACACAATGACTTGACTCTGATTCCGCCTACCAGGGAACAACTGGAAGCACCCCTGGGCGGAAAGCTGGCTTTATTCTCAAAAAACTGGCATTGCATTACAAAAGACACATGGACATTGCAAACAATAGACAAAGGATACAGGTTTCACTTCCACACTTTACCAAGAAGGAGCGGAATGCCAAACCTTCCACCAAACCAGAAGCCAGAGGCTTTAAGACAAATCAACAATTTACTCCAAATGAAAGCGATAGAAAGGGTACCATCTATGGAACAAGGCCAAGGATTTTACTCCAGACTATTCCTTGTACCAAGAAAAGAAAACCAATGGAGGCCTATTCTCGACTTGTCCGCACTAAACACATATCTCATTGTGCCAAAATTCAAAATGCTGACCCTACAGCAACTTCTTCCCATGTTGGGCAAGGAGTCTTGGCTGGTGACTCTAGATCTCAAGGAGGCATACCTGCATGTCCCTATACGACCAGATTGCAGAAGACGCCTCAGATTTCTTGCAGGATCAGAGCATTATCAATTCTCAGCATTGCCCTTTGGCTTATCTACTGCGCCCAGAATATTCACGAAATGCCTGGCATCAGTAATTGCACATTGCAGGCTTCAGGGAATTCAAATCTACCCATACCTGGACGACTGCCTAATACAAGCGGACAACAAGGCAAAACTAATAAAGGATTTGGCCTATGTCATACACCTGTTACAGGCCTTGGGATACACAGTCAACATCCAGAAGTCAAGACTAGTGCCATCCCAAAGGATAACATTTTTGGGTGCGGATCTGGACACAATAACTCAGATGGCTTTTCTCACAGAAGAAAAACAAAAGCAACTCCCAGTCTACTTTATGGCTTTGACAAGACAAGCTCAGCTTACTGCAAGGAAAGTCCTGCAGGCCCTGGGTTACATGGCATCCTGCATAATCTTGATCCCGCATGCCAGGCTGCATATGAGGAAATTACAATGGTACCTAAGGAATGTATGGTCTCAGCACAGGCACAGTCTAGAAACCATGATACCAATCATTCCATGCCTAAAAAAGGAATTCCTATGGTGGGCTCAGGCCTGCCAGTCCAACAGAGGGTTACCTTTCAACAAACCACGACCAAGGCAGACCATCACCACGGACGCCTCAGACCTAGGATGGGGAGCACACCTGGAGGACAAGTGTATCCAAGGCCTATGGTCTCAAGACCAGCTGAACTTGCACATAAACCTAAAGGAGATGCTGGCAGTGAAGTATGCAATCGAGGCATTCAAATCATTCCTCCAGCAAGGACACCTGCTGATAAGGACGGACAATACCACAGTCATGTGGTACATAAACAAACAGGGAGGCACTCATTCCTACCCTCTATGCCGGATAGCAATGGATCTGTGGAACCTAGGCCTGAATCTCAACATCCAGCTGCAGGCCAACTTCGTACCAGGAAAAGAAAATTCATTAGCAGACAGCTTAAGCAGAACTACCACGGATGCTCACGAATGGATGCTGCATCCAGACATCTTCAAACTCATAACAAGCAAATGGGGAATGCCAGAGATAGACCTGTTCGCCTCCCCACTCAACCACCAACTGAAGAAATTCTGCTCAAGGGTATACCACCCACAAGCCTGGAGGGTGGACTCTCTCTCTCTTTCAGCTGGAATGCCCTGACAGTGTGTGCATTTCCACCTCTCCCATTGATGTACAAAGTTCTACTGAAGATCAGGGAGGAACAGCCAAAGGTGATACTAATAGCTCCAGACTGGCCAAGGCAGCACTGGTATCCGCTACTGAGAAGCATGTCTCGGGCGAACTCATGGCCTTTACCCCTATGGCCTCTTCTAACGCAGAACAACTTCAAGACCCTGCATCCAAACTTGAAAACACTGCAGCTAACTGCCTGGAAAATTGTTTAAAACAAAACCAAACTGTCTTATCTCAGAGGGTCGAGGACATTATCCTGGAGGCTCGCAGACCCTCCACAAGGAAGACATACTCAGCTAAATGGAAGAGATTCCTCATTTGGAGCACATCAAAGGGTACAGATGTCACACTGGCAAACCTAGCACACATCCTAGAATACTTAGCAGAACTGTTTCACAATGGCCTGTCCTATTCTTCCATTAAGATTCATGCTTCAGCAATTTCAGCAGAGTACAACATGGATCCTCCTATCTTCTCTCACCCTCTCCTCAGACAATTTTTAAGAGGGATCAAAAATGTAAAACCTCCAAGGAGACCCCCTCTGCCTGCGTGGGATCTCAATTTTGTGCTGGAAAAATTAACACTACCCCCTTTTGAACCAGCAGCATCAGCAGACTTACAGTTCTTATCTTGGAAAACTGCTTTCCTTCTGGCAATCACTTCAGCAAGAAGAGTATCCGAGTTACAGGCACTAATGGCAGTGCAGCCTTTCCTTATTTTTCACCAGGATAGAGTGTCCCTGAGAACCAATCCTACTTTCATGCCAAAGGTGGTATCCAGGGTATCCTTGAACCAAGCTATTAATTTGCCGACGTTCTTCCCTAACCCACAGAACAAGGGGGGAAAACTATTGCACACCTTGGATGTACACAGACAACTACGCTACTATCTGGACAGAACTAAAACCAGCAGAAAAACTGACCAACTTTTTGTAGCATATGCAACTGGGGTGCAAGGAAAAGCAATTTCCAAACAGACAATTTCAAAATGGATAGGAAATTGCATTTGTTTTTGCTACTTCTTTCATGGAAAGACAGCTCCTGTAAGTATCAGACCTCACTCGACAAGAGCCACAGCCACCACTACAGCTTTCCTACGAGGGGTGGCTACCAAGGACATTTTAGAAGCTGCTACTTGGAGCTCCATGCATACATTTGCCAAGCATTACAATCTACCTTTATACTCCAGATCCCGAGCAGGTTTTGCAACTGCAGTTTTACAGGGGATCTTAACTACACCATCCTTATCTTAGTACCTCCTCCCCCAGTTTGGCTATGGTATTCTACCCATATGTTATGACTGCAGATGCATCCTTGAAGGACATAGTACAGTTTTGTACCTACCATAAATGTAGATGTCAGATAGGTATGCATCTGCAGTCAGGATTACCCACCCTCCTTCCCCTCTGTGGTATTCCTAGGGTGCTTACCCCTCTTTCAGCTAGCTGGGGGAATCTATTATGGTGTATTTGTTTGTATGTAGATATGTATATATATATATATATATATATATATATATGTTGTTTGCTGCTGTTTGGAATTTTCAACATTTGTCCAAATTTAGCCTTCTTAGAGGGCACCTGGCATCTGGAGCAAGAAACACTGAGGAAAATGGCGTTGGCTGATGCCTTTATACCCCAGAAGCCCTGACGTCGGGGAAAGTGCGACATCAGCCGAGGCCAGACCCAGACTTTGGAATCCGGCCGACCGAAGGGCTGCCTGAGGCAGGACAACCCATATGTTATGACTGCAGATGCATACCTATCGGACATCTACATTTATGGTAGGTACAAAACTATACTTTTTATTCTCCCATGCACAATGTACAGGGTTCGAGCCTGACCTGCTAATGCCTGTTTGGTATTGGCATCTTCTCTTTGTTTCTGTGGGGTTCCTGCTACCTCTGAAAAACATGCGGATTGTTTTCATCTCAAATGCAGTGAAGCACAGACTCTACATGGTGTCCTATGGGGGAAGAGTTGTATAAATCAACCACTTTGGGCATCTACTGTACTGTGCAGTATACTCATGATAGGAAAACGCGCAACACAGACTGCACACTGTGGTAGGGCTAGCCATACGATGGTGTAAAGTATGGCTATAGGCGATTCAGGCATATTGACTATTGTCACCAAATGTGCATGGGTATTTGCCGGTGATGAGTGGGTTGAGGACCCAGCCTGTTGTGACCAGGGGACCCATGTCAACAGAGGGAGGGGTGTATTTATGCCCTCCATAAAGCCGACCAACCCTGGGTCAGTAAGCTACTGGCTGACTGGTATTCAGTTAAGATAACTGAGTGAAAGATGAATGTAAAACCAATCATTCTGCTGAATGTAAACTAAGAATTGCTGCACAGCTTGTAGGATCACTGACAGGATACAGTCTGAACGTGGATGATATGATAAGAAGGAGGCTGGACATTGTGTATCTAGGAGAGAGGAGGCTGGACATTGTGTATCTAGGAGACAGGATGGAAGTGCAGTGCAGCAAACCTACTTGGCTTAGGATCCACGGTGTACTACTCAGGAGGAGGACAGACTAAAAATGGTGTGGGAGTTGTGAGGAAGAGGTTTCAGAAAACAGTGAGAGTTGTCATCAGAATTCGTTTTCAAGAAACACCATTTTTCAAGAAGTCTCTGTAAGAATACATCTCCAAACTATTCTTCCAGCATTACTAGCCAGAGTGTGTCTGCTTTCGCCGCCCCATTGATTAATTAACTGATCCTCTGTCAAGCAGAGCCAATGAAGTGATCCCAGGGGTGTATTTTCTGTTACCCATCCACTCGTCAAGGTTTCTCTTGAAGAGTGTTAG